>NC_090267.1:467119572-467422602 GCF_040414725.1 Anabrus simplex
TGTTATTTGAGTCATAAGTGCTTGATTGATTTGATGCTCCAGTCCATTGCACCCTTTCCTATGCTGACCTTTTAATATCTAAATAACTGATGTAGTCTACATTTACTGTGAATTCCTTATCATATTTATGCCGTAATCATCCCCATATTATTCTTATCTCTCACACTTCCTTCCAAAACTGTATGAATGAGAGCTAGGTACGTTGAGAAATGTCTTCGTCTCCTCTTCTCAAGAGGAATGTGTCCTGAAAGTTTGGCTTTATCGTAGTGTTACATCCTGTATATTCATATAGTTTTATATTTCTTATAAAGACTGTTTTCTGTACCGAGCAAGTCGGCCGTTCTCTTAGGGGCGTGGAGCTGAGACCTTGCATTTGGGAGATTGTGGGTTCAAACCGCTCACTCTCGGCAGCCCTGAAGATGGATTTCCATGGTTCCCCATTTTCACGCCTGGCAAATGCATGGGCTGAACCTTAAGGCCATGGCCACTTCCTTCCCAATCTTAGCCCTTTCCTATCTCATCTTCGCCATGAGACCTATCTGTGTCGGTGCCACGTAAGGCAAATTGTAAAATAAAAAAGACATTTTGTAGATTCGTATGAAGTTTTTGCTAGACCCTGCCTTCTGAAAAACACCAATGAGATATTAGAACATATTTTTGGAATAACTATTTCTTTAAACGAACGAAAATGTGACTAAGCCCGTCCACAGACTATCTTCCAGATCAGCCGTGTAATATGAAGTTATGCTTACACTTTATTTGCGCTTGCAAAGAGTCAGAGAGATTTGAGCTTGATCTTGGTTGATAATAAATCTGTTGGGACATTTCAGTTCTTATCAAGCTGCCTATTTTGGTTGTAGGCAACATGATTATGAATTGGAAGTGAGAAGGCACAATTACTGCCAAGATTCAGCTGAGGTATTCCCATTTCATAATAGACTGACCACGTGAGTAAGCAAGCTTGTAGTTTTAATTGACTGTTAATGTTGTAATGGGAATTGTTTCTCCATGATCGTTGTCAGCCTTCTGCAAGGAGAAGGAACAAGAAGTTGAAGATGAGATCATAGCCCAGGGGCCTCCAGTTTTACATGGAATTGGACTGCAGCCACCTTGGTGAGAGGCCAGTGGTAAAGTCACTCTGCTGCCACCTTGACCAACCCCATCCCTCTAATCCTACATTTAACATTGAAAAAGATGGTTTAAGGAAGAAGTGTTCAAGCAGTGTCAAAGAAATATCCATATTCATCTCAAGCAGTCAGAAGTCTGCAATGGCTGAGCACGCCCTCTCCTTGATTCATGATGGTAGTGTTCCAAAATGTTTCAGCTCTTACCCACACAAAACACTACAGATCTAGGATCATATGGGAAGCAGTGAAAATACATAAAAATAGTCATAATTTAACAGGGACACTGGCTATCAATTAAGCAGTACATGGTCGCCAGCCATTTAGCCTGTAAGTACCGAGTTACCAGTGTAACTATTTGATGACTACCAATAAATAAAATCATAAATAACATATAAATAAAAATATGTAAATGACTTTACTCAAAAACTTCATAGAATTACTTTAATAAAAATAGTTAACCAAACTGTCCGTAGTATGGGCGCCAGAGTTTACCAGAATGGATCCCTCGAATTTTGATAGAGCATGATCTTTATATCCCAGGGCGCGTACATAATGCTGCGTACTGGTACATCTGCTGCAGGCCTTACTTAACCTCCTGAAAACGACTAAATAGGTAGGAACTGCACCTAGGTTCATCAATAACTCCACTGATTCTAAAATATATTCTTATATATTCTTAACAAAATCCATGCATGATCACCTCATCAACATACAACATTATACATATAATACACACATAAAATATTGCTGGAAGACTCCATATTTACAACAACAACAATAATGAAAAACGTGGGAAAATGAAAGCGAGAACTAAGCTACCGTTTGTAGATAGTCCGATGAACAATATACATGTATGAAGATAAATACCCTTCACTGTCTCTATATCAATTCGACTTACCGATTCTCTCTCATAATCGGCAGTTATCACATCACACATATACTATACCTTGTAATACTGTGCTCACATATTTTAACACTTATAAAGATATATTAAAAGAAATAAGTTTCATAATGATAGATCCGTATTGAACTGTGATTACAATAGAGTAAAATAATATATTATTATTGGTCCACCTTTTCAATACAAAATGAAAATTACATAGGGACTAGTTTCGACCTAGTAATAGGTCATCATCAGCCTGAAGTAAATTAAAGCGTAAATATCAAAGAAAACATAAACAATGTAAACACAAGTACAGTCTTTTTAAAGGTACATACCATGTGGGAAGTTGAGTAGAGATTTATTAAAAATAATAACTCTTCCAATTGACGAAGCACTGAGCGGAAGTTATGTAAAGTTCGGTGCGCCGTATATTATAAAAGACCACTGTGCACTAAATGATGTAATAAAGAAGAATAGTAGGTTGAATGCTGGCTTCTTCTTAGCTGTTGTATATTCGAAGAAGATTACGTCGTATTTTATAAGGTATTGATAGACGTCAAAATATATGGATGTTGGAAAGGCTCTTCAGTTTTTTGGAACAAGGCCTTTCCAACATCCATGTATTTTGACGTCTATCAATACCTTATAAAATACGACGTAATCTTCTTCGAATATACAACAGCTAAGAAGAAGCCAGCATTCAACCTACTATTCTTCTTTATTACATCATTTAGTGCACAGTGGTCTTTTATAATATACGGCGCACCGAACTTTACATAACTTCCGCTCAGTGCTTCGTCAATTGGAAGAGTTATTATTTTTAATAAATCTCTACTCAACTTCCCACATGGTATGTACCTTTAAAAAGACTGTACTTGTGTTTACATTGTTTATGTTTTCTTCGATATTTACGCTTTAATTTACTTCAGGCTGATGATGACCTATTACTAGGTCGAAACTAGTCCCTATGTAATTTTCATTTTGTATTGAAAAGGTGGACCAATAATAATATATTATTTTACTCTATTATAAAGATATATACATTTTAGTAACACACGCTTGTCGATCCTCAACATAATGTTTATGGAAAGTCTGAGATAGCTTTCACCAACATATAATGCTAGACCTCCACAAGTACAACAACACTTAATGCGTACGCCCTCCACAATTTGTTGATCAGCCACTTTCCACGAACATAACAAGACTACTCTCCACGAACGCTTGAAGTCCAGTCCATTGCAGCCGTGTCACTCGAATACCGTATATCCAGCACTACTTCCTTCTTGTACAGTGTGTCAGTTGTCTTCCTTCTCGTTCCTTTACAATATCGCTGGTTGCCGTCGTATGATCAACCTTTATAGACATCAACACCCCCTCCTCTCAGATGATACATCTGGATTGGTGCTTGCCAGCCAATCATGAGTGAATCTCTTGTCAAGACCATGTCCTGAACTTCTCCTTGCTCCCAAGAGATAAACAAACTGGGGTTTATTACATGAGTCAACGAACTTTCCTAATACCACAACAAGCTCATCTCATCAGGCTGGGATATATACATGACTCATGGAATTTCCCGACACAAGTACGTCACAACAAACACTGGGGTAGCCACATGACTCATCCAAATTACCAGAAATTCATCATCATCATCATCAACAATGTCCCACTCCAGTCACCCAGGTGTGGTTTACAAGCCTCCTCCACTCCTTTCTGTCCTTCCACTTTTCCCGCTCCATTACGTCCGCCACATCCAATTCAGCTTCTCCAATATCCTTCTAAATCTGATCCATCCACCTTCTTCTTGGTCTTCCAAAAATTGTACCATAAATTGTAAATATTTCTCAAGTACAAGTTTCACAGTATGAACATTCTGTTTGACATTTGATACCTTCAGGAGGTTTTCTGTGTAGCCCTTTGTCACACAATTGACACCAATAGCAGTTTTTGATAGGCTGCTGGGTGGAGTGAGCACATACATGGCAGATCTTCTTACCTGGTTTATGATATTTTCAGCACACACTGTATCGCTTAACAATTAATTAAAATCATCTTTTCATCATCACTTTCTGCTGTGGTTAATAACTGAAACATTCTTTGTTCCCAAATAACATCGCAGAGAGAGCAACTAGCTTGTTTTTCCGCCATGCTTGGTTACATCACAGATAAATTCCACAGGCTTCTGCAGAAAGCTCTGTATGTTACTTCCCAAAGCTATGAGCCAAAATCAGTTAGTTCTACATAATGCCCAACAGATGGCACAACATGCCAGAGATTGAATCGGCACTCGAGAGTGAACCGGGAAACTCAAAAAAATAGTTCTCGTGCACAGTCTATAGAGGGGCGTAACAATGGTGGACCTACCGCGTAGGCGGGCGTAGCACTGATCGGGTTTAAGATTTACGTACTTAGTCCTTGTCGCAGTCCTTCACTGTAGTTATTTTCTTTCAGTTTTTTCCAAATTCATACTCTCCTTATTACTCAATGGTTCTCTCTAGGCTTTCATAATCTGTGTGCACTGGTTATTGTACAGATTCTTACTTCTTTCTGATTTCTTTTCAACAACTTTGTTGTATGTCATCCTTCCTAATCCACCCCGTCAGTTTTCTTTTTAATCTCTATTCTGTTCTTTTGTCCTTGTCATACTTTTGTTTCACTTCTTTATTTGATTGATTCTACCATATTCCTGCGTAATAGTCTTCAATTAATCTATGACCTTGTTGTCTCACAGGCGTATTGGATTTATTGAAAAGGAAGCTTCTTATTTTGAGCTAAGATGGCAGTGTAATTTCCCACTCGCAAGACTGCACACAGTGAGCTATCTGGTGAAGAATGAAAATACCACCTACAGTAGACAAAACGGTTCAGTAATTTCGAGTTGACAGTCTTTATTAGAGAAGTCTTCCACGTGGATAGACGTGTTTCCTTTGACACAACAAAAACTCGAAATATTATCATGTCTGTCTATAGGGGCCGTGGAAGTCTCAATTTACATAAATAAGGAAGTTACAGGATTCTGAACGTTTTGAATATCTTCACTGCTCTTTTTTAAGCAGTACATTGCTCTATTAGACCCAGTTCAAAACTATTCTGAAGAGGCATTTGGAAGTATCTCGGACAAGTAGTGATTTAACCATACTTATCAAATGCAAAGCAAATCCAAGTTTAGGAATGGCGTCACTCAAAACTAATAAGATTTGCAAACCAGGGGGTGGAGTGCTCTGTGTCAATGTTAATGTCTGACGTTGCCAGCAGAGTCTGTTAAGAATTTAACCATCTTTTTATGGGGCAACAGAAGGACACATCTGCAGGCTGCTCTAGTCTGTACATTTTTCTGGAAAACATCTTCCAGAATTCACCACTTTTTGGGAACAGAGTCTTAAAGGGTATCACTCCGATTTAATATCCAGTAGTCTAACAGTGTTGACTACATGGAAAGTTAGCTAGTGCTTATCTCGTGATAGGTGTAAGGCCATGGTGAGCTGCTTTTGTTTTGTGCTGGAAGTCTATTTCTACCATTGGACAGACCAAAAGGATTTCAAGTCCTTTAACATTAAAAGCTTTCAAGCAAACATTGGTCCATTGATTTTCAATTTTGTGTCTGTTTGGCTCAGATATATACCTGAGTGGTACATAAAAGTTGATACGACCATGAGTTCTGAAGTGGCTTGTACTTGGTAGTTACTGCTTTTCCTACTGACGTTGTCATAATTTTGGTATTCTCAAGTCTCTGTGGAGGGATGATCTTTTAATGATGTGTCTTGGTATATGTACATTATTGAACCCTAAATATCTGATTAGTATATTCACTAGCTTGTAACAAGCTACCGAAGCACGAAAATTAATTTGGTTTTCTTTTACTTCTTGCAAGGCTATAACATCATTCTTATAACCTTTTAACGAGCATGTTGAAGTATTTCACATTAGTTTGTGATATTTATCCTTAGAATTCACACACAAGGCAGTCGTAAGAGTGCTAGGCTTAGATGCTGCTGGTTGTTATAGCTTCGGGTTATATATGATCTTGTTTTAACTTCCATTTGTGTAGATTTTCTGCCATTCTGCTTTAGCACACTCCATGCAGCTTCTTGGAAGTTGTCTTTACATCACGCCTGGATGTAGAGGGAAATGGATTTTAAGAAAGAAGTGTAAACTTCTGCATGGTATGACCATTAGTTCTTGTTTTCAGAACCTGAAAATTTGAATTTACAAGAATTAAATTTCATATTTTAGTTATCGAACTGGACCCGATTTGAATGTTGCTGAATGAGTTTTAGTTGTGTGGCAATTATATTTGTTATAATAGATGGTCTGACGGCTTAATTTTTCTTTGTAGCCCAGAGCAGTTGTGGATCTTGAATCCTCAAAAGATTTTGAGGAAACTTGACCTGGAACCCAGCCAGTTAGGAAAAGACCTTGTTGATGAAACTATCCCAGATGGAACAGAGAAGATAGGTAGGTTTATAACATTAAATAATAATTTTCATCTCCAGGTTAAATATTCAGTTATTCTGGCATACTGTCAAAAGAATCGAAAGAACAACCAGATTTCTTTCTTTAAAAAGAATTGATAAAACCTCTGCAGGAATTAATTTGTGTGAATTATTTAAGTATGATAATATTTTACTTTACTTCAATACTTTAAAGTATGTGTTCGTTCAGTCCACAGAAAAGAAATAGAGGACAAGATAAACTAACGTTCATTTTCATATAAGCAGTGGAAAGGAACAAACCAGTGCAAATCAAGTCATGTATAGAAAGATATGAATTGAAAGGAACATAAGCTGTCTTCGAGTTTTTCATTTTGTGTTTTTTTCAGTGTTCCTAACTTTCTATATATGACTTAATCATCATATTGTAATCAAGTGAGCTCTGTTTAAAAATGCAGGAACTGAGAGAGGATGCAGCTCTGTTTTGTACTATCCATCATTTTTAATAATTGCATGTGAAACTGGACAACTTTGTTTAAGTAACTCAATTGATAAGCCTGTATTTGAGGCATTGAAAGATAATCGAATATTTGTATCAATTGTTTTGCAGTTGTCATCTGTCTTGCTCCTTGAATAGACGTAGGCATATATTACATTGTTATTTATAGGTTACCAGTCTTAATTGTACCATTATTTTGTTTTAGGTGATGAAGCCAGTAGTTCACAAGATTGTTGGATTTGCTATGACAACGAACGTCAAGATGTGGGACCCCTTATTCAGCCTTGCCAATGTAGAGGAGACATGAGCAGTGTCCACCATGACTGTCTACGGCGCTGGCTGGTGGAGGTAATTTTCTTTCTGTACTAACAGGACCCATGGCTCTTCCCACATTGAAGTCAAATTTTTATATGAACACTGTTGATAACAAGTAGACAGTGCAATAATAACCTACCACTTATCAACCTCTTTGTCACGTTTCATCATTCTCCTCAACCTCTACATCAGTTATCTCGTCCATTCCCATAGCCAGGGAATATTACTGGTACTTCTTACAGATTAGACAGTGTATTTTCTTTTAATGGTCTCAAATGTACATTTCCTTAGGCTTGTTCCACATTTTCTTTCATTGCCCCTTCCCTTCCACCTTAATATTCTCTGAGAGTAAAAGCATTAAGATTGTTGAACTTGCACTACTAATGGATATCAATAATGATTTTAACTCTAATCCACCCAGCTGTATTGTACTCAACATGGAAATGCTCCAGGATACATGTTCAAAATTCTCCTTTAACATGTAAAAGCACAATTGTCTGGCATATTAGATTTATAAAGAAAGTGTGTATGGGCATTTTTGTAGGAAATTTAATTGTAAATCCTGCAGGGTTGGCTCTTTTTTTTTTTGGTATGAATAATAGTTTACCCACTATTTTGGGTTTTATCACCAAAAGACAAAGGTTTATGGGTCCTTCTTTTATGTACAGTAGAAGTCCGCTATAGCGAGTGCGGCATATAACGAGAACCCTGTTATAACGGCAACTTTTGTCCGTCCCTTCAAAATTCCTATATTATACTGTGTATTATCCTTCGGTTACAGCGAGAGCCCAATCACTGACGCATCCGTTATTACGAGCGATTTTGCGCGCTCGATTTTTTCCATTGCTGATATTTATGCACGCAGTCATTATACTGCATCCCATAGATCATCTTCGGTACCGTATCGTTTTCTCGCTATGCCCACCAGCGAGCTCTCTTGTCGACATTCGAATTCAATGTCTGAGTCTATTAGTAATACCCGTCGACTGCTCTTATGCAAGAAAAATGAAAGAGGAGAACATGTTTACGTAATAACTGCGTAAATAACGTGTCCGGTAACCGTTGTTAATTCGTTAAAGATAAATGCTGAATATGTGATCGCTTAATTGTAATGCTAAATACCGCAATTACGTAAGAATGAGATAGGCCTACACCTCAAGATATGGCAGAGTATGTCGTTGATTACGAGGTTAGTTTATATTTTCTCGCCTCCCGTAAATTACGGAAAGGCTATTATCATGTCAATTTATAGCGAGAAGGTTATAGTTTCTCTACTGGCGCTTGAAGTATGTTTTCATCATACATACAGTACAGATAAGTTAGGATAGGTGACGCTATTTGAATAACAAAACTGAAACGTTTGCCACGAAATGCGATCGATCGTCTTCGGTACGGTATAATATTCGCTCTATGTGCACTTGCGAGCTCTCTCGTCAACATTCGAAGGCGATGTTGGAGTCGATTAGTAATACCTGTCGACTGCTGTTCTCTAAAGAAAATTCGAAATGAAAGAGGATAGCACGTTTTCGTAATAAATTCGTAAATAACGCGGCCGATAGCAGTTGTTAACTTGTTAAAAATAGTCTGAACTAAATGATCGCTTAATTTTAATGGTATACCGTATACTGAAATTAAGTAAGAATGTGATACACCTCAAGATATGGCAGAGTACATCACTGATTTCAGGGGATAATTTATATTTCTTCGCGTCTAGTTAAATTTCGGAAAGCTATTCCCATGTCAATTTTTAGCGAGGAGGTTATCATTTCTCTATGTGCGTTTCTAATAGGTTTTCATGATACATATACGTTTAAGTTAGGTGATGCCGTTTGAAGAAGTAAACTGAAATGTTTGCCACAGAAGCCTCTGGAGTGATACCGTATTTCTCCGAATCCAAGAAGACTTTTTTCTCAGAATCTCATGTGAAAAATCAAGCAAGGTTCACTTTGCATTCGCGGCTTGATAGTAATGAACACCACTGGCAACTAGCCTACGGTACCGCAGTAACCACGCTGTTTTTTTCTTCACCCCTGCGCGCACCAAAAACTCGTTGACAATAAACGAGCGCCTCTTTATCATACATTGCTAGCCACGGCGACCGGTTGTACAGTGCCTTTGTGTAATGAAATAGTGAAAAGAGAATGACATTCTATTATCCTCTATCAAAGAAAAAAAAGTTTCTCAAATCTGCAGAATGGCATCAAAACATGCAGACTTCAAATTCTTAGAAAGACCACGGCTACTCGTACCAGAGTTAAAGCGTCTGCTGTACCTGACGCTTAGTAAAATTAAGTTTTATAGACAGCGGGAATATTTTGTGTTGAATCGTCGTATTGTAAAGATACGTGGAACAGGAATTGCCGGCAAATTTTCAATGGGTTCTCGTCGATGTTATGATGCCAATTTTAAGTTAATGGCTATTAATCACTCGGAAATGTATAATAATTGTGCAGCCGCAAGAAAATACGGCATACGCCTAACTAAAGCCAATATTCGGCATTGACATGAAGACAAAGATAGCTTAAAAATGCGTACTGCACAAAAAAATGTATTCAGTGGCCCGCAACAAGGACGCTTTAAAGAAGTAGAAGATGGAATTGTGAGGTATGTGCACAAAAAAGCAAGGGCAGAATTGCCATACCGCGGCGCAATAAACTCGTTCATTGACTTTCAAAGTCCGCGATTAACCCGGCAACGCCGTGCGGTACCATATGGTACCAGTGCTCCTTACTTCAGATTTTCTCATGCTGATCATTACTCGCGACGTAAATATGACAACTCCGCTTTTGAATGTCAAGGTGATACTCCCTACAATGTCTGAAATCAATATAGGGTTTTATTTTGAGATTTGGAATTTGAGATCGTGTTGAAAGGAATAAAAATGACTGCCCGTCTACGGTAAGTTGCTTTATTTTATTTATAAATTTTCACAATACAATTTTTATCGCGTGATTTATTATCTTGAAATATCAGTCCATGATTTGAAATAACAAGCAATTGGTCAGCATTTCTGTGTTAGCTCTTATGACACTATTTAATCTGTTGGTACCGTATGGTACCGTACGGCGCTTACCGTACCTCTCTGTTCCTTTTCTCCTCCATGGTTCTAAGGGCGATTTTAAAGAAACAATTCGTACTGTAGTTGCCAATAATGATTTATATGCGTCATTAAATTGTATAATTGTGGATTTTACTAGAAAATGTCCACGTTATAACACACGTGGCGAGCGCGATGTATCGCCTCCAATGATACGTGAACTTCATTCGAGTGGTTTAACGCTTGAAGAGGTGCTACATGTTATTGAAGAAGAGGATACTGATGCTGAAACCATATACATTGAACCGCCGGAATGTAATGTATTATCTGATGAAGATCCGGCTGAGGAAAAGGGAGTCTCGCAGATAACCTTACTGGAGGTAAACTCTGAGCACCAGCTGAAGTAGTGCTGAGCGAGTAAATTCCGCACAGGAGTAGAGAATCCATGTCCGATAATGATTAATAGCCCGCGAAAAGAGAAAATAATCACCTCGTACACCAGCTGTCCGGATGGCGGATAACCTAGTTCCCACAACAATCCATTACCCTAGTGCTAAATGTTCCACTTTTCGAAATATGATGCTGCCTGAAATATTTTGAGTTTAATTTTAACGATGAAATTATGAATTTCTTATGCTCTGAAGCGAGCAAGAATGCGCTTTTTAAATATGAAGAAGATCCTAAACTAACCCCCGAAGAAATGAAAGTATTCGTCATGACTTTACTTCTCAGTGGCTATGTGCAAGTGCCACCATCAGAACTAGGAAGGTGCAAGATATGTAACACTATATATATGGGTGGTATTTTGAAGAGAAATACAGTTGTTCACGCTTCTTTTCTTTTTAGAGTATCTGACACTTTGAAAGTCAATGACCTATATCACTATATCGTTCCAACAAACCAACGCCGGCGCTGCGCGTCCGCAGGATTCGAATCCCGCTGCCGCAAAGAACACGTCCAATGTAGTGTGGGCGTCTGTGTAAACTACTTTTTGCCATTCTGAACTAGTGAAAAGTGGGAATAGGTTAATATAACCTGAAGTCTATAATAGTATCATTCCAATTTGCTAAAGATATGTCTCGTCTGAGCTAATATTATTTTTCGGAATTCCCAAAGGGATGTCACAAATGAACCTATAAACACAGTTTTTTCTTTAATTTATTACTAAGTAATTTGTAAGCGATATTCTGTGACAATATTAAGCATAAAATTTTATGGTATTCGAAGGAGGTAACAATTTCTACGTTTCATCCAAATGGTATGTCAAGCGCCGTGCGGTACCATACGGTACCAGGCCCTCATTTAGGAACCAATCATCCAATTTTTAGAAAAATGACTTTTAAGTGATCTATAGGATGTGAATGATGGGAATATTAAACAAAAATTTAAAAAAAAAGAAAATTGAGAACTCCGGCGTTCCCGGGTTAAGACCTTTTTGTACATCCTTAGCCGCTGAAGTTGGCCGAATCCGGCAAGCAAGACGTGCGTGTAGCGCCTGAATGAAAGAAACAGTTTTATAGTAACCAAGAATATTCTCTTGATGTTCGTCGTATTGTAGAGGCGCGTGGAGTGGAATTGCCGGCAAACTTTCAACGAGTTCCCTTTGATATTATGATGCCAATTTTAAGTTAATGGTTATTAAACCCGCTGAAATAAAGCATAATTGTACGGCCGCAAAAAAATACGCCATAACTAAAGCCAATGCTCGGCGTCTACAAATAGTCTAAAATGCGTACTGTATAAGAAAGACATTAATATGATTTTACAAAGTACTTTTTAAGCCTGATTAAAATTTTTTGAAGGAAAAAGTCGGAGTCATCTTGGATTTGGAGAAATGTGGTAATATATATTTTTCAGAATGAAATTAAACACACGCTTTCACGTAGTATCGGATTTCGAAAAACACACTAGTAAGCCGTAGTGTGGATATTATCCGCAAAGACGCAAGTTTTGAACAAACTGATTGCTATTTCACACTGATTTTAATGTGTATGGGGGTTTTCCCGACTTTTACAAAAAATCGGATATAACGACAATCCGCTATAACGAGTAAATTTTTCGCCGTTATGAATTCTCGCTATAACGGACTTCTACTGTATTTACGCGAATAATCCCCGCATCCTAATTTTAGGAAGGATCATTTTGAAAAAAATTAAATGAACTAAAATTCCTTCCATCAAGAGTAACGTAGGCATAAACAAACATTTCATATCACTCCATGAGGTCCATGTGGTCTTGACACAAATATGAACATGTAAATTTTTGGATATAGCTGCTTTGCCTGAACTTACTTGAGATAATAAAAATACATTATCACTGCTATAAAATATATTTGCCATGAAAATCAACAAGTAGGCCTATTTATGTTACAGGTATTTCATTAATTTGAACTTGTAAGAGGCTAGATTCCCTGTAGATCGGAAGATTCATTGCCTCTTCCAGCGCTGGAATCTTCTCCTAAATTATGTACAGATTCTTCACACTCCATGTCTAAAATGCTTCTCACACACGGTCTCTTTTTCCTCTGATAGTAACGCGACTGGTGGTGAATGATTCTTTTCTTTCAAAGTAAATACTTGAAACAGACACACCGACAAATAGGATGTTAGTTTTGCGATATCATCAATTATAAGATCAGGATAAGTTTCCATAAACTTATTAAATACATTTAACACAACAGTCTTCTGTCTTCTTTTCAGAGGTTTCCCCCTCTTGTTTTACACATGCAGGAGCCGCTCTGTTCATAACCATTGCAGCGAACAGAATCAAGGTCGTGCATTCGTGATCTCTCTAGCTGCTACAGCTCACAAGCAACAAGCTTCACCAGATAAGTTTTTTAACCCTTTGCGGTCGTATGGATCCGATAAAAAGTTCATAAAATGTTACGGTTTTTTAATTGTTTTCCGTATTATTTCTATTCAACATAAATTTGTTATGCACTTCTTTTCTTCATGAAGCCTCTAAATATTAGTTACTATCTGAGATCTTTTACTACCATGTTTTTCCTTCATTCCCACTTAGATATACCTGCTCCCTTCACAAACCTGCAGCTTCTTGGATTTTTTCTCTCTTCACCTGGTAGTCCTAGAGTGAAGAGTCTGATTCTACCCAGCGCCTCACATTCGAAAAGTATGTGTTCAGCTGATTCCTCTGCTTCGTTGCATTTCCTACATATATTGTCTCTTATTACTCCAGTTCTATGTAGGTGCTTTTCAGATGGCAGTGTCCTGTCAACAGTCCTACTACCCATCTTTTTTTCAACAGTTCTTTAGTATGCTTCTTGTTTGGTCCTTTTATCAGTTCCTTTGCAAGCCTACATCCTGGAGTATTTTTCCAGTTCTCCATTTGTTTCTTTTGTACCCATTTTCCTATGTAGTGTTGGGCTTGTCCATAGGAAATTCCGCATACAGGTTCTGGGCCTACAAAATGTGTTTCTGCCCCTTTCCTGGCCAGTTTGTCTTTTCATTTCCTTCTATACCTACATGCCCTGGTACCCGTATTATTTTGACAATGTTGTACTTTGAGAGCTTCAGGAAAAGTGAATGGCATTGTTATGCGCTAAGAAAAAATGTTAAAAACATGTTCCTGAACCTAAAAAACTTCCATATTTTCCAAAATGGGTACCTTTCAGATTCTCACGTGCGTTCCTGTTGGTCTCGGTAACAACTGCGCTGAGCAATTCATTGTCAAAAAATAGGGGAAAATGGTCAATAAGCTCTACATCTTGTGGCAAGTCCGTCTTAGATCCAGAATTAGTACAGAACTAATGTTCCTTCAGCTTCCTATCATCAGACTTCACTTCTTCCTGCGCTTTCGTCACTACTGACACTTTCATCACTCGATTGTTCATTTGTCCCTTGTATTTCATTCCCAAAATTCGTATCACCACCGCTGGATTATTCTTCTAACATTTCGTTTATCCGTTCCTCATTTAAAATAATACCATATCGCTTTGTATTCAACCTGGAAGGGCCAACTGCAACCTTGTCTGACGCCATGTGGTCAAGCACTGCAAAGATAGATAAGAGCACAGGCTGTATCTCGTAGTTTATTTTCTTTGCAGCTTCCACTATTGTGTAGAGATCGCAGCAAAAGAACACCTCCATTGGGAACACTGCAATATACAAGCGGCAAGCGGCCACAGAGAACGGAAAATGTAAGATGTCGACTACACATCGACAAACAACCGTGGAAGCATATTACGCTTGTCGATCATTTCAACGTACATCCGCAAATAGTTAAAAACCCATAGTGACTTGAGAATCAAATTGCAAATTTTTATGAATATAATTAAATATTGTATTTAAGTGGTCTGCCTATACAATACATAATGTATATACATTACAAGATATGTTATGTATTCAGTAGGAGGATACACTAAATTTCCTTTGTAAAGTAATCGTTATATCTGATTCTTCATCATCATCATTTCCCTTTATCCAGCTGTAGCCGGGTAGGGGCAAATATGGTTCCTCTCCACTTTCTTTGGTCTTTCCACCACTCCTCCTCCAACACTTTGTCCCAGTCCAGGTTTCTTTCTATAATGCTGCGTTGGATGGTATCCTTCCATCTCGATCGTGGTCGTCCACGGCCTCTCCTTCCTTGGATTTGCATTTCCATCACCTTTTTTGGCATTCTTTCGTCGCTTATTCGCTTTATGTGCCCAAACCATCTTAGTCGGCTCTTCTCTATTCTATCATTCATTTTTTCCACTCCAATTTCTTCCCGGATTTTCTCATTCCTTATTTTGTCTCTTCTACTCTTCTGTATCATACTCCTCAAGAACTTCATTTCGGCTGCCTGTATTTGACTCTCACCTTTCTTTGTCATTGTCCAAGTTTCTGCTGCGTAAGTTGTTATGGGTACGTAATACATCTTGTACATAGTATCCTTTGCTTCCATTGGCACATCTTTGTCCCGTAACATGTTTCTTACACTATGATAGAAACAACTTCCAGCTTGAATCCTTTTACTAATCTCAGCATCCAGTCGAGCATTCTCCATTAATTCACTCCCCACGTATTTAAAAGTTTCCACTACTTCCAGGGGCTTGTCTGCAAGTCTAATCTGACCTTTCCCTTCTTTCTCCCCTCTAGTCATAACAATTAACTAAAAAATGTCCCCACTCACATTAAAATCGGTATGAAACTGCAGTCAGTTTGTTCAAAACTTGCGTTTTCGCAGATTTCCATACTACAGCTTACTCGTTAGTTATTTTTTCTAACTCCAAGACAACATGAATGCCTATGTTCAATTTGCTTCTGTGGAAAACTTTTCACTTTCTTATTCAAACAGAGTCATTTAACGTAACTTAATCTTATATGCATCGTAAAAACATATTTCAAACGACAATAATGATAACCTTTTCGTTATAAATTTACAAGGGAATAGCCTTTCCGAAATTTAACCAAACACTAGAAAATACAGTGAAACTTCATTAGGGATTTCCTTATTAAAACGATATCTTGCTTAGTACGGCATAAATTCGAAGTCCCTATTCATGGTGTATTAATTCTATATAAACATACCTCGCGTATCACATCGCAGATTTTCACTATTACCGCATAGTACGATCACATTTTTCCTAGCCCCGAAAATGTTCTTTGTCATCCCTTGTGTAAGGAACAATTTCCAACACAGATTAGATCCCTTGCCACAGGAGGTTGCTCTGAGAAAGTAACGCAAAAACGAGAAATGGCCTTGAATTCCTGAACCTTACAGGGTAAATTACACCTTCAGGAAGGAAGCCGTTAGCCTCAGGAAAGTTCAGTTTCCACAAACCTACTACTCTGGCGTAGCAGAGGGAGAGGTGATACTCCCACGTGGTGCGTCCCAGGTGGCGGATAGGGGGGTCCTAACCGGCTTGCCGGTGGACTTGAGGGAAATAAAATACCTCTTGCGGACCAAACACACAACCCCATGTGGGTGGGGGACGCAGACGAAGAATACACCCACTGTATCCCCTGCCTGTCAAAAGAGGCGACCAAGGGATGATCCGTTTAGAACCATTAGACTACTTGTAATTAGTATTATCACGTAGGGAACACCATGGGTCGCATTAACTTGCGCGTAGTACCACTATATTAGGTACGCAATAGGTTTGTGATAAGTAGCGACAGTGTGTGAATCAGGAGGAGGGTCCTACAGTACCTGTGACTCATACCCCTCTATGAGCAACACCATGGGATGAGCGACACCATTGTTCTGCCTTACCTATGCTCCGTTCCCACTATGAGTATTTCCACGGGATAATTCGAGTCCCTGTGGTTAGTCCACTTATGTGAGGAACGCCTTAGGTTTGCGTTGCCTGTTTGTGGCGCCGCAGTGTGCGAGACACTATAGGTCTGTGTTACATGTGCGCATTACACTACCTGTGAATAGTACCATAATGTGTGGAATACCACGAGTCTCTGCTACTTTTGATTAGTACCGCAACATTGTACATAGCATGGTTCTACTTTCCTAGTGATAAATACCATTATGAGGGGCTGATGACCTTGATTTTGGACCTGTTTTGACTATACAAATCAATTCCATATCATGCTATAGAAGCAGTCGCTTGGTCAGTAATACTATTGTTTTATGCCAGCTTCTGTGCATGTGTGGCACTGTGGGTCGGATCCACTGATCGTTTTTAATTCATATCCGTCCATCCATTCATTCTTCGTCCTCATGCTTTGAATTCAGGTCAGTGGAGGATTTTGGAATTTTAAGTTGTCATTGCATTTCGTCTGTGTATTATTGCTGTGTATTAATATGTATTAATAATGTTAAGAATACTACTACTACTTCTGTATTTCTGGTATTTTACTGGTATCTACTCGACTCAGTTAAGGTTGGTGTGATTTTGTTATGTATAATAATAATAATAATAATAATAATAATAATAATAATAATAATAATAATAATAATACCTACTTTAAAGGCACTACCGAAAATTCATAAACAAGAAATTCCTATTAGACCAATAGTTAATTTCAGAAATAGTCCAGTATATAATACGGCCAAATTCATACAAATATTTTTAAAAAAACACTACAAGTTTTATAGCCAGGCGCACGTAATTAATACTATTGACTTTTGTAACAGAATTAAAAACATTGAGCTAACAGACTACTACACGATACATAGTTTGGATATCAAAGATATGTACTCCAACATTCCTATTGTAGATACTATAAAAATAGTTAGAAAGAATTTAATGCAACACAGCAAATTAAGCAAGGTGGAAATTGAAGAATTTTTAACATTACTAGAATTTACTTTGGAAAATAACTATTTTGTTTTTGACAACAAAATTTACAAACAGTCTAAAGGCCTAGCAATGGGTTCGCCGGCTTCAGGTATTTTAGCTTACATATTCATGGATTACATGGAATATAATAAAATAGTGAATAAAATAGATGGATTGATTACATGGTTGAGATACGTCGATGATATATTTGTTATTATCGATGAACAAAAGGTTAAACCTGATGGTATATTACAGTATTTAAATACTTTGGATAGACAAGTGCATTTTACGATGGAATCTGAAAATGATAGGACAGTTGACAGTTACTAGAAATTCTGGTCATTTTGATTTTCAAATTTTCAGAAAAGCTACTCAAACAGATACTGTTATCAGAAATGACTCCAATCATCCAGGTCAACATAAAAAGGCAACATTTTACAGTTTAATTAATAGAGCTATGAACATACCTATGTCTAAGAAGAATCATAATAGAGAGATAAATATAATCCATCAAATCGCTCGTAGCAACGGATATTCCAACAGATTTATTAATAGAATGATAAATAAAGTGAAAAATGAACCTAAAACAACTTTAATTAAAGAGCGAAAAGAGAAAAAGAAATTCGTAGTTCTAACTTTTCGAAATAAGCAGTCTTATCAACTGGCTAAAATTTTCAGGAAAAAGAATATCAATGTCACATACAAAACGGATAATAATACTAATAAGATAATTTTCAATTCAGATAAAATAGAGAATAAATGTATATTTAATAAATCAGGAATTCACAAATTAACATGCCAAACTTGTAAACAACGATACATAGGACAGTCCGGAAGAAGTTACAAAGAACAAAGGTACAAAGAAGGTACAAAGAACACGTTAATGCGGTCAAACATAAAAGATATTCGGCAATGGGAGAACATATGGTTGAAATGAATCATAAATTTACAGACATTTCCAATGACATGAAATTATTACATTCGACCTAAAAGGGAAAACTGATGAATGTTTTGGAAAATTTAGAAATTTACCTTACACAAAAATGTAATTCTGAATCAAGTTTAAATGAGAAAAGTACAGAAGATAACCCACTGTTTAGGCTAGCATATAATCATTTAAGGAACAAAAAGAAGAAGAAAAGAAGAAAAACTTGAAGATCCTAAATTTGTATAGTGTTCTCATTCAGTTCAACCAAAATTGTATGTATTGATCATTTTTATAATATTTCATAAGTTCTCTTTACTCTTTGATATGATGTATTGGGACACAATACTCCTTCAAATTGTAAAACAAAAGATTGTGTCATATTGTGTTATTCTTTCATCTAACCACTGATGACGGGAATGGTTGAGATTTCCTGAAACATGTATGGTTTAATTAATAATGTTTCTTTCATTTAATGAGTGTATTGATCAAGGCGGATTTAAATAAACTATTATAGATAGTTATATTATACAACCTCAACTGAGTAGATTAGATACCAGTAAAATACCACGTAAGGAGAAACCTTGTGTGTGGTAATTTATGTTTGAAGATATGTTACATAATAAAGGTTTCGGACCTTCCCTGCAGGTTAAACTGCTGAGCTAGCAAGAAATAAAGATGGTTAAGTGGCCATTACCTTGTTGAAGAGCTGCTGCCGGATGAAAGGCGCTTCCCGCCTCCTGCTACACTTCCATACACTAGGCTAGATGTTGTTCGAGTGGCCGAGAGACAGGAAAATCAGCAGTTTTTATACTCTCAGGGAAGATTAGAGACCTTTCAAGAATAATTAAGACACACCCACAGTCGTTTATTGGGTAGCTTGGAGTTACACATCAAAATCGAAGGAGGAGGATACGATTGGTCAAAAATTAATTACAGAAATTCTGGATTGGCTCAATTCAAAACTGGCAGAAAGAAAAGATTAATATTGCCAACCCACAAATGAAAAAACGAAATTTAGTAAAGATAAAACTTCGGAATTCAAAATTTCTTCAGAAAGTTCCTTAACTTCGCACCAGGGTACATGATCATAGTTTTTTGTAGAGACATCTATCAGAGAATGTCCACACTTCTTGATCAATTGAAAACTAAACAAGTTGTTGAACTCCACACAGCACTGACAACTTCGTAATCACAAAATTTACGGTAGTGACATCTTCTGAGAAAACTTATGAGTTGATACAGTAGTTAAAGTTCAGAGTTCCTCTTGTAGAGGAGTACTTGAAGGCGGAAAATTCAAATGTGCAGCATAGAGGTGTACCAGCCGGTATTATTATTATTATTATTATTATTATTATTATTATTATTATTATTATTATTATTATTATTATTATTATTATTAACTCCCTTTGTTTCCACCCTGCACATCCTTCTTAGTCTCTTTATTTATTTTATAATGTAGTGTGTCAGCACACCTTTAAAGGTAAAATACCTGTTTTCATTCTCCTTAACAATTATTGCTTTATAATAAAAATCTTCCGGGCTATTATGCCGTGGTCCACTCCTCCTGCTTCTCCCAGACGTTTCGACTACTGCTGCGGTAGTCATCTTCTGTGGCGTCGTGTAGATACGCTCTCCTGTATCCCGCTGGTGACTTGGTAAGTTTGATCCTGGCTCAGTCTGGTGGTATTTGAAGGAGCTCAAATATGTTGACCACCTTACTTTGAACCCATCCCGTAAGCTGTTTACATTTTTACCGACCATTTTTCACCCATCATACTTTCTCAAACTCCCTCATGTCTCTACTACCCCCACCCTGCTACCATAACACATTAACACAATACATGAGATATACTCGCTGATACCTACCTCACTTACCTCTTCATAAATTGCTGTGGATGGACTGGAATGAACTAAAACAGTTCGGAGCTGGACGCGCACGTAGACAAAAGGGGAGCAAAAGGACAGAAAGGCAAGAACCCGTACCCCCATGAATAAAAGAATGGATCAAAAGAAAATGGGGTTTATTACCAACCCACACAATATTAAAATGAAAGCAAAAATTAGAAGATGCATTAAAAATTACTACATAACTGCAGAAAAATAGAACAAGTAGGATCCCGTTCAGTGACATAGTAAGTTTTGTGTTAAGTACATACAGTCGCACTATTCACTTCCGTATAACCCCATAAAAATACAAACTCATTTCAGAAAAATAATGTGACGTGGAACATGTTATCGAAGGAATCAGAAAATGGAACCACAAAAGGGATAATGCTATAGTAGGACAAAATGCGGACCGCACACATATCAACAGTTAACATATCCTTGCTCCGAAATGAGCGTCCACTTGATGCTGGAGTGTCACAGCAACAATGTTAAAGCACAGCCTCCCAAAGGAGCAGAAGCAAATGAACAAGATGATGTTGCAAAAGTTACAAAAACAATAACTAATCGCTGACAATGAAGCAGATAATGGCCTAGAAATATAAAATAGCATACCGCACATGACCCAGGCCGGCAAACTAAAACGAAAACATAAAAGAAAAAGAAAGAAAAATTAAAATTACGAGATACGGAGAGTACTATGAACCGTACACAGGCAGGCAGCACAGGCACACACACGCACGCACACACACACACACGTATGAACAAGAAGAGAAACCCAATATAAAATCGACCGAGAACAGGCCGGTGTGTCGAGGCACGCAGCGTATACTTACGCGCAGGATAGCGATGGATATCATGGACTCACAAGCTTGGTTTGAACACCACAGATACAATGCTGGACCGCCGCAAAAATAGGCACGGCTGATCCAAATATAATCGTAGCAATCACAACTTTCGTCGACCCCGCTACCTGGGACATCCAAATTGCCTCATGTGGGCAAACGTGGATTAAAACCCGCAGCGTCAAATCATACAGTATACCAATGCTCAGCCATGATTCAAAAATTGAAGAAACAGAAGAGCATGGTCTCAAAACTCACAAACACACAGGCCGAAACAAACACATAGGTAAATACCACACTCTGCTCTCGCGCGTGTGCATACAAAGAAAGAAAAATTTAAAACGCACACAAAATTAATTAACTAAGAGCCTGCAAAGACAGGTAATAAGATGACAGGAAAGCAATTACATAGAACCGTTCTTGTAACTATGGCACGTGAAATGAAATAAAGTGAAATACCTGAGAGCATCACATCTGGAATCTCGAAATATTTAAGTCAATCAGAGTAATTACTCCCAGCAGAGCCGAGCGTTGAAACGTAGATCAAGAAGCACATGTTAAACCCCAGTTTGTTCATCATTTTCGATCCCTCCATTGTTGGTATCACGAGCAGACCAACTTAACACTCAGAGAGCACGAGACAGACTGTGTATCACACAGATGGCTAGAGCGCAATCTTCAATGAGAAACTATAAGTTTCTCGTCACATTCGGGTTCTGTTATCGCTAATGACGACGACAGTTGAGGAGAAGTAGGAATAAAGGAAGTGCATCACCAAGGCAGGCTTGGTTCGGTACATGTCTCATATGATAAAAATTCCATGATGATCCATTTAACATTTTTTACACTTGGTAAGTAAATTTCGTCCACCTATCCAATACATATAACTATAGTTTCTCATCATAATTTCTCAATCACTTACATTAACATCACAGTATTAGCACACGGGACTAATTTCAGCCACTCGGGACATCTTTAGCTATACAAATTTTTAAAAATTGGTGTAAATTAAATATTGGAAAATACTAAGACATCTAAAAGAGAAGAAACGCATTGAAATCAGTCTGTGATGAACAATTCACCTACACTTATGTCCATATGTCACAAAACATTATACCGTAAGTTTAAAATACTAACATAGTATTGTGAAACGTTCAGTCTTGCCATGCTTGGTCTTGAAAAATAACCTTTATACACTTGTAAATGATCGATGGAGGACATCTACGATTATTAGAGAGATAAGAAGTGGCCCAGTAGGTGTTAATCTGTTCATACGGATCAGACCAGATGTCTGCTTAAAGAAAGAGGAAAAAGAAAAAATCTGAAAGTGTGTGGTGAAACGAAAAGGCAGAGAAATGTATAACAAGAACTTACCCCCCTCTTTCACTCTTACACAGCTCCAACGGAGTCTTTATGTCGGTGACAAAATTCAGCAGAGGCTGGCTGTGGGGGCTCAAGTTGTGGGAGGAGTGAAGAAGTGGTGATGGGGGTAAGGGAGGACTGTTGGAGGCATTGCAGCTTCTGCTCTTACTGGAATTGTGTTCTTTGTAAACTGAAATAATTATATCGAGTAAAATAATAGGCTTCTCGGATTTTTCATTAATATTGCAATTAGAGTTAACTTGAAGTATTGTTCTAGATCAAACGATTCCAACTGAGGTGCTCTCACAGCCCTGGCAGCAGCCCCAGCGCTGTGCTGGGGGAAGGAGGGGAAGTGTCAGAAACAGAACCACAGGTCGTCAAGTCAGTGCGCAGCTTATGAAAACATTATTAGTTTTGACAATTCTGTGAACACACAAACACACAATTCATTCTGCATATACATTGCATTTGCCTTAATGTACATTTAGCTTTTAAGTCGATTGTTGGCATTGCGGCAAAATAATTTACGAATATTAGGTACAATCGATTTGGCAGTAGAAATTCTAAGTACAGCCTCTAAGACAGCATCAGTCAGAAAAGTCCTAGTTCTACATATATTTAAATTCAGAATTGACAACATTTGTTCCGCATGCATAAGTAATTTAGACGTAAATTTTAAGGCAAGTGCATGAAGTCGGGGAAATTCTTATAAAGGAAATTAAATCACTGCTGTAGTGATAGTACCTGTCCTTTAGGATTGCGTCGTACTGTAGTTTTATCAGCTCTGTTTGGAAATAAGATGGTGATTTTTCAGGACGCGCTGAAAATGGGATCATAAGATTTCAAATTGAGGTGCCATATCATTCATTTCTTTGAATCGGGCATTGAATTCATCGTGCAAAGTCTGTAACGACGTCTGATAGTCTCCAAGATTTTCGTAAATAGACAAATGTAATGATTTTAATGAAGGAAAATTATCAATTTCCAGCTTCAAGCTGACTTTTCAATAATAAACTCTGCATTTTGAAGTCTTTCATTCTATCACATATGGTGCTAATCAGTTTGTTTCTCCCTTGCAATAAAATATTTAAAGCATTCAAATAAGACATTATGTCCGCCAAGAAAGCGAGGTCAGCTACCCATGGTTTATTCTGCAAAGTTGGTTGTGGAGAACCTTTCATTTCCATGAATGGAGCAATTTCTTCAATTATTGCGAAGAAGGTTGCTAGAACTTTCATGCAACTTAACCGGCGCACAATACAATAAAAGGGAATGTCGCTACATTCTGTCTCAATCTTTTAAAAATTCTTTGAACTGCCGATGGCTCAAATCTTGCTTTATGCAGAAATTTACACATTTTGACACAGTATCCATAATAGATTTAAAGTTGCAAAAGTTTTTTCGCACATAATTGTTCTTAATGTATGTAAAACACAATGTACCGATGATATTGGAGGTAGAGGTATCCCAGCATCGTGCACCTTCGTTTCGATGGGGCCTGCAAAACCTTGCCCATCCGACGACATCACTGGTGCTCCGTCAGTAGCGACACTACAGAACACATATTTTCAAGTGATAAACCCATATCGTTCATTGCATCTTCAACATTTGCAAATACATCTGCACCGGTGGTAGTATCTTTGTAGGAAATGATGTCCAGTAGTTCCTCAGTTATAGCGAAAACTTTTTCCAGTCCCCTGATGAAAATAGATACTGTAGCTGTGCCATGTCATTTTTGTCAGTCTCATCGAGAGCAATTGATTATTTCTCGATAGTGCCACATTTGTTTGGCCATTGCTCTTTCAGGTCGGCACCAAGTTCCTGTACACGACGAGAAATGGTTTATTTTGACAAGCTTATCGCCTGAAAGTGGGCCACAGCACGAGCACACAATACCTCTGAGCACTCTATTAAACATCCATTTACAAATTCACCACCAGTAAAGGGTTGACCGGGCAGCCCTGAAAATAGTTTTCCGTGGTTTCCCATTTTCACACCAGGCAAATGCTGGGGCTGTACCTTAAGGCCACGGCCACTTCCTTCCAACTCCTAGCCTTTTCCTGTCCCATCGTCGCCATAAGACCTATCTGTGTCTGTGCGACGTAAAGCAACTAGCAAAAAAAAAAAGGTTGACCACTTTGTGCAATTTTCAGAGGTACAATATAACTTGCTCGAACTGCACCTTCTAATGTCTTGGGTTCAAGGATCTGTGGGACAGGATCTGTGTTTTCTTAGCAGCACATCTAAATCTAATTCTAAACATTTCTTAATAATACATACCCAAAAACAAAAACAAATCCCTTAAATTACATGTAATAACAATAAGTTATTACTTTTTTCTGAAGAACTTGGCAATTCCAATTTTAACTTAGCAATTCGTTCGGTTCTTGCTGCACCAACGTCATCGTAGTTTGAAGCTTGTTTATTATTGTAGTGTCGTTGAACGGTTGAAGACCTTACGCTTAAAATGGCGTGCAAATTAAACAATGAGCTTTCCCATCGGTATTGTCAATAAAATATTAATCCACCCATGAAGGATTAAACAATATTTTTAACGAAGGAGAAACCAACTGCTCCGCTGTCTGTTCTATCGAATAGATTCTATTGATAATAACACGCAGAGAGAGAATGGGAATGAATGTACTTTCTCTTGCGTACATTTGCACCTTCCACTGAATGGGGTAGGTGGGGAAGGAGGGGAATGGTGCTGCTGAGTGCAGCGCTGGTGCACCCCAGCACTAAGTGCTCGAGTTGGAAAGGCCTCTTCTAGATGAATGTAGATATTTTCAAAGATATTGAACACAGGTCCCTTGTCTGTGACTTTTAAAATATCCAGTCTTTTTAATAGACGTGAAATGGTGGTTTGAATCAGACGTGTTGGCTCATAGCCGAAAAGTTGTTATATTTTTTTTGTCCTACAGTATATACTGGAGTGGATACAAAGGAGGACTTTGTTGCGATAATTTCCAAATTTAAAGTCCATAAGTATTTCAATAGAAATAAACATAAATATTTGAGTGTGATTTGATAGAATCTGATGATCTTTTAACCTTTAGAATGCCAAATACAATCTGAGTATTTCAGAAAAATGGCCATAATTACCAGATACCATCTAATCGTATCGTCGGATTTCTTAACTTCGTGTTCTGCTTAGAAGGCAGATGAGATTGTGTGACGACCAACTACATAGTTCAAGCTAACTTTTCTTTGACCGTATTGGTTTTTCCAAAGGTAATGGATATAAACAAATTAATACTCTTTGAATCCGTGCACACATCGAATGTAAACAAACAATGGCATCCACAAGTACTGAACATGACGAAGAAATTCTGAGTTATTTGCTGGAATCTGATAATGAAAATGATAGTGAACTCTCAGAATTGAATGGTAGTGAGTCTGATGTGTATCCAAGTGAAAATAGTGATAGTGAAAATCATTCAGTGAATTTTGGCAGTGCTGCATAACATAATGACTCGAACGAAATACCTGGCTGTAAATTTTATGAAATAAAAGACAGTGATGCAGGTAATATTCCTACTCATTAATTTACGTATTGCAAACTTCCTGGGCCTAAACATTGTCCTTCTAAAGACTTGGAACCCGTGAACTATTTTGATCTTTTTTTTTACCATTAGTCTTCTAACAACAATTGTTACCAAAACAAATAGGTATGCCAAATTTAATTTGTTGTTGTTATTCTTAGGACTGTGTTAGGCTGTTTTCCCTATCTCTAATCGCCTACTGAACTATTCTTATGTCCACAATGTAAATTTGTAAATAAAATGTATTTAGTCCTTACTTATTATGCTCAAAATAATTAAAATGAGAAGACAAATTTATGATTTTTTAATAAGGTTTTCTATTTCTTAAATTTTCAAAGGCACATACTTATGTTAGAACAAACCTTCTGCTTCAAAAAAAAAAAACTCGCAGATACATCAAATACATCTCAAGTTATTTTTTTTAAAAAAGACCCTGCATTTTCAGGCAAATTAGCTTGGCAGTTTATGTATGGGAATCTACAATAGAGCCTGGCACTCTAAGGGTTAAAATGAAACGTGTCATTTTATTTTAAGTTTTTCAAGTATAATCTGTTACCATGTGTTTTCTTTTTCAGATATTTTATAAATTTATTAATCAAAATTAGTTTTTGCAGACAGGAGAAAGTAACAGTTGTAAATTAACTGAATCTGAACTGAAAAGAGAAAGCTTCAAATATTACAAATGATTTACATCCTGTTTAGAGTTCAACCAACCCTGACTGCTTGAGTTGCAAAGTTTGTGGAGCTGCTTATCAAGTCGAGAGAAGTAATCATCTGGATTGGCAGCATGGTTTCACAACACAGCACTGGCTCCAGACTGCAGCTATAGTCACCTGTATGTGTGTGTCTGCTGCTGGGGCATGGGTCACCATACAGCTGTTTGAAGATCCTGTCATTCGCATGTTGGCTGCAGGAAGTGCTCTGCTCATTCAGTATGTGTGTATAAGGTGAGTGTTTCAGTGTATGATGTAACTGCTACAATGCTAAAAGTGTAGCCTGCAGGAAACTAGAATCCTTAGATGACTCATTACATTTACTGAAATAGAAATTGAACATTATTGCATTGACTCAGCAATATCCAACTGAAGTTCTGCAAAACTGTGTTAGGGGTTTTACAAAATTGCATAAAATGTGGTATTTTAAGTACAGTCATAAAACTTAAATGTTGCCTTTCTGTGTTGGATGTTGCATGCCAACTTTGCTAATGACCCGACATGTGCACTTGCACCCACCTCGTAGAATATTTTATACATTTTACTACAATTCATGTCTTATTTATGTGAACAAGTGTTTCCTTGTTTGACGAACATTACAAGATAACCAAAACATTTCTCTCAGTTTTTCACATTGCAAGGAAGATGAGCTTACAGATGCCAATGGAAGTGTACCACATGTCAGGAATGTGGCCTGAGAGGGAAGCAGGACTTTGCCTTTGGCCTGGGATTGCGAAGTTTGAAGTTACAGTTGTTATAGCTGGTGCAGTGCCATAGACAGATGGAGGTGTCAACACAGCTTGTTCAAGGCTGTTTGCTTTATAAATTTGAAGTAGGCCTGTCTGCAGCTGATCCAAGTCACTGCATGTGCCAAGACTTTAAGGAGACTGCTGTAAATGAACGCACTGCCAGGTGCTGGTCCACAATGTTTGAGTCGGGTGATGTTGACCTCTGATGACCCTCACAGTGGCTGCCCCCCGGAGCTGAATGACAAGGCCTTCCAGAAGGCCAAACGTGTGTTCAACTTGCCACACACTTTGATGTGTCTGAAGAATCAGTCGTATTTCACCTGCACCACATCGGGAAGGTGTACAAATTTAGTAAGTGGGTACTGTACATACTCTCAGGCACCAACAAGGAACTGCAAGTGACAGTCTGTTTATCGCTGCTTTCACAACATCACAACACTCCCATATTCGATAAGAGATAAGAGGAAAAGTGGGTCCTGATAACACTGAAGCATACCAGACATTGGTTGTCACCACGGGACTCTGTAACACACACTGCCCGATGGTCTTTGCACCATTGCAGGCTCTGGCTCTGTATCTGGTGGACTAGTGGGGTGGGTGCACTTTGGGCTAAACCATCACTGCGGACCTGTACCTGTAGCAGTTGAAATGTGTGCAACGGCTACTGAAGCAGAAGCAGCCAGCATTGCTTAAGCGCAAGAGTGTGCTGCTTGTGCACGGCAACTCTCAGCTATATGTGGCACAGGTCACCAAGAGACTGTACACTGACTTGGTTGGGAGACCCTACTTCCCACATCTTTTGCCAACAGATTACAATGTTTTCCCTTCCCTGGACAACCATATTCATAGAAAATCATTCCCCAATGAGGCAGGTGTACAGGAGGCAACTGTGGAATTCTTTACATCTAAGACAGAGTTTTATTGCCAGGTCATTGCACAGCTGGAGACATATTGGGAACAGGTGCTGTATGCTGATAGGGATTACTTTGAGGACTGAAGGTATGTAACATTTGGTGTGCAGTCTTGTGTCCGACACTTGAAAACGGAGAGAACTTTTTTGGTTACCTTGTAAAAGCAAACAATGAAATAAGCTTTTGGCTGTCAAAGAACTACTTTGTGTTTGTGTCTCAAATTTGAGCCCAAGAATAAAATTATGCTTAGTATGCCCAAATATCACATCAAAATATCAGTGTCTTCAGGATTATGCATTTGAAGAACTGTTTACCTTTTTAACCTCAAGACTGAATCTTTAAAAAATTATTTACGTGGACAGTATTACAGTAAAACCTGTCCTCAGCAGAAACCCAACGAACTGGAATTTTTTTTCCGCTGTATGCAGGATTCTGAAACATGAAGGTAGTTCATGGTGTGGGTTACTGTAGTCACGTCCTAGTTCGTGAACCATGGGCAATGGCTAAGTGGCCTAGTTAGTGGTCCTGAGAGTCGGGATATCAGTTGCTATGGAATGCGAGTGGGCATCTCCGACATATTCTGAGTCATGGCCTTCCTTGTGCTCAGGCGGCTAGGGCTATACAATCCACCGGTGGTCCCTAACCCATTAGAGGAGAGATCCACACTTGGACTATGCGTAAGTAGGGTAGCATCCTCCTTCATGAATTTCAGAACATTTTAAGCAAACCTCGGACCTATGAAAGTAATGGAGTCCCACTCCCATTTGACAGGCGAGGGACTCCTTGGAAAAACTTGGCGAAGAAATGTAATTCGATGGGGAGCTATCAATATTCATGGGGCTTGTGGAAGAAAGAAAGTAGAACTATCTGAGTCAGCAAAGAGGATGCATCTGGATGTGCTAGAAGTACAGTAGAACCTCGATAATTCGAAATCAGTTAATTTAAAATCCCACCTAATTCGAAGAAGCTCTCGTTCCCTGAAACGTGAGATACGATTTTGCATGTTATTTAAATTGTTTAATTCAAAATACGGATAATTCGTAATTCGAAGTACAGTGTCGTCCCCATTGCCGAAATTCAGACTTTCAATTCAAAACTGTCTTTACATTTTAAAACAGTAGTATGTTACAGAGTAATTTAAATTCAAAATTTATCCAAGTCATGATAGAAAGCGTGTTTCCGGAAAATGGAGGGGTAGTTTTCTTCATTTACTCGCTTCAGTGTGTCTACAGTGTGCTTCATAATTGTTAAGTTGAATGAAATCGGAATTCTTTTGTATTCAACCTTTTATGGAGCGCTGTAATATCGCGCATCACGCAGTGTGCGGGAAGACATAATCTGCGAACACTGGCGATGCCGACAGTTGACGAAAAAGCGTGGCTCATATAATCAATTTGTAGGCACCGAACAATATTGTCATTGCCGATGAAACTGCATGGCTTTCTTTTAATGCCGAGTCTAAACGGTCTTATGGTTTTAAAGGAGAAAGTGCCAGACAGGAATTGTTCAAGGGTGGGGGTCATTGTAGACCTACTGTGTTGCAATGCACACGGATGCGAGAAACTTTATCCCCTCGTCGTAGGAAAGTTCGATAAGCCACGATGTTTTAAGGGCGTCAGGCACTTTCCGTGCAAGTATGATGCATCTAAAAATACAAACTGTACAGTAATCCAAAAAATAATTCATTTACACAGGGGAACCGAACCTCGTCTTTGAATTGTGTGATTTCTTTTTCTTTCGTTGCATGAGGCTGTTTGTCAGTGATTTATCCAAGTGTATTATTTGAACATTGTAAATGCACCTTGTTGGATACATTCCGGAAATAGTTTTTCTCATGGCAATTAAAAGGTTTAAACTGTGAATCGAGGTGATTGCATGCATTAATGGGTCTTAGAATACTTTGTGACGCGGCAAGTGTTTACATTTCTGAAGTACGAGAGAAGTGCCCTGGTGGGAAATTGTACAAGGATAGCCATAGGAAAGTTCAATTAGCCACGATGTTTTAAGGGTATCAGGTACTTTCTATGTAAGTACAAGGCATCTAAAATTCATACAGTACAGTAATGCAACGAATAAAGCACTTGCACATGGCAGCCAACATAGATTTCTCCTCGTCTTTGAATCATGCTTTTTTTCTTTCCTTCATTCCATGAGGTTATATTTGTCAGTGAGTTGTCCAAGTGCATTATTTGAATAATGTAAATGCACCTTCTTGGTTACATTTTGGAAATAGTTTTTTTTTAAAGGCATTTGAAAGGTTTAAAACTGTGAAACAAGGTTAACTGCATGCAGTAACGGGCGTTAGAATATTTTGTAACGCGGCAAGGATTGGCACGTCTGAATTATGAATTGGCGGTTAATTCGAAATCACATAATTTGAAGTCCGATATTTTAGTCCCATTGACTTTGAATTAACAAGGTTTTACTGTAGTGATATTCGGTTAGGGGGAGATAATAAGGAAGAGATAGGAGATTATAAAGTGTACTTCACGGGTATTAGAAAGGGAAGGGCAGTGTACGGGGTAGGGCTGTTAATCAGGAATACCATTGCATGCAACATAGTTTCTGTTAGGCATGTAAATGAGCGGATAATGTGGGTAGATTTGGCGGTTGGAGGAATTAGGATGAGAATTGTCTCAGTGTATTCACCATGTGAGGGTTCAGATGAGGATGAAGTTGACAAGTTTTATGGAGCACTGAGTGACATCGTAGTCAGGGTCAACAGCAAGGATAGGATAGCGCTAATAGGCAATTTTAATGCGAGGATATGAAAGGGCGATTGGTAAATGTGGGAAAGATTCGGAAACTATTGGGAATGGGAAGCATTTGCTGGACTTCTGTGCTAGTATGGGTTTAGCAGTTACGAATACATTCTTCAAGCATAAGGCTATTCACCGCTAGACATCGGAGGCTACCAGATCCATAATAGACTATATCTTAACTGACTTCGAATTCAGGAAATCTGTTAGGAATGTCCAAGTTTTCTGGGGATTTTTCGATGATATACACCACTATCTTATCTGTAGTGAACTAAGTATCTCTAGGCCTAGGATAGAGAAAGTGAAATTTGTCTGCAAACGAATAAGGTTAGAAAATCACCAGGATGAGGAAATTAGACAGAAGTACATGGATATGATTAGTGAGAGGTTTTGAACAGTAGACAGTAAGCAGGTTCAGGATATAGAAAGAGAATGGGTGGCATACAGGGATGCTGTAGTAGAAACAGCAAGGGAATGTCTAGGAACAACTGTGTGTAAAGGTGGGGAAAAAGCGAACATCTTGGTGGAATGATGAAGTGAGAGCAGTTTGTAAACGTAAAAGAAGGCTTATCAGAAATTACTCCAAACAAGGGCAGACAGGGAATTGTACATAGATGAAAGTAACAGAGCAAAACAAATAGTTGTTGAATCCAAAAAGAAGTCTTGGGAAGATTTTGGTAATAACCTGGAAAGGCTAGGTCAAGCAGCAAGGAAACCCTTCTGGACAGTAATAAATAATCTTAGGAAGGGAGGAAAAAAGGAAATGAACAGTGTTTTGGGTAATTCAAGTGAACTTATAATAGATCCCAGAGAATCACTGGAGAGTGGAGAGAATATTTTGAACATCTTCTCAACGTAAAAGGAAATCTTCCTGGTGGTGCTGCAAACAATGGAACTCACGGGGAGAAGGAAAATGATGGTGAAATTGGTGTTTGAGTCATCAGTTCGTGGACTGGTTTGTTGCAGCCCTCCATGCCACCCTATCATGTGCTAACCTTTTCATTTCTATGTAACTACTGCATCCTACATCTGCTCTAATCTGCTTGTCATATTCATACCTTGGTCTACCCCAACCGTTCTTACCACCTACACTTCCTTCAAAAACCAACTGAACGAGTCCTGGGTGTCTTAAGATGTGTCCTATCATTCTATCTCTTCTTCTCGTCAAATTTAGTTGAATCAATCTCCTCTTGCAAATTCGATTCAGTATCTCTTCATTTGTGAGTCGATCTATCCATCCCACCTTCAGCATTCACATTTCAAAAGCTTCTATTCTCTTTCTTTCTGAGCTAGTTATCGTCCATGTTTCACTTCCATACAATGCCACGATCCACACGAAAGTCTTCAAAAACATCTTTCTAATTCTTATATGAATGTTTGAAGTAAGCAAATTTCTTTTCTTAAGAAAGCTCTTCGTTGCTTGTGTTACTCTGCATTTTATGTCCTCCTTACTTCTGCCATCGTTAGTTATGTTACTACCCAAGTAACAATATTCATCTACTTCCTTTAAGACTTCATTTCCTAATCTAATATTTCCTGCATCACCTGCCTTTGTTCGACTGCACTCCATTACTTTTGTTTTGGACTTATTTTCATCTTGTACTCCTTACCCAAGACTTCGTCCATGCCATTCAGCAGCTTCTCGAGATCTTCTGCAGTCTCAGATAAAATAACATCATTGGCAAATCTCAAGGTTTTGATTTCCTCTCTTTGGATTGTGATTCCCTTTCCAAATTCCTCTTTGATTTCCTTTACTGCCTGTTCTATGTTAACATTGAAGAGGAGGGGGGACAAACTGCAGCCTTGCCTCACTCCTTTCTGGATTGCTGCTTCTTTTTCAAAGCCCCCGATTCTTATCACTGCAGACTGATTTGTATATAGATTGTAGGTAATTCTTAGTTCTCGGTATCTGATCCCAATCGCCTTCAGAATCTTAAATAGCTTGGTCCAATCAACATTATCGAATGCCTTTTCTAGATCTACGAATGCCATGTACATGGGCTTGTCGTTCTTGATTCAATTCTCTAAGGTCAGGCGTAAAGTCAGGATTGCTTCACGTGTTCCTACATTTCTTCTCAAGCCAAATTGATCTTATCCCAACTCAGCCTCAACTTGTTTTTCCATTCTTCTGTAAACAATACGTGTTAAAATTTTGCAGGCATAAGATACTAAACTAATGGTGCGATAGTTTTCACACCTGTCAGCACCGGCTTTCTTGGGAATAGGTATAACAACATTCTGCCGAAAATCGGATGGGACTTCTCCTGTCTCGTACATCTTGCACACTAAATGAAATAACCTTGCCATGCTGGTTTCTCCTAAGGCAGTCGGTAATTCAGAGGGAATGTCATCAATTCCAGGTGCCTTGTTCCTATTTAGGTCCCTCACAGCTCTGTCAAATTCTGACCTTAAAATTGGGTCTCCCATTTCATCAGCATCAACAGCCTCTTCTTGTTCTAGAACCAAATTATCTACGTCTTCACTTTGACACAACGGTTGGATATGTTCCTGCCATCTTTCTGCTTTGTCTTCTTTCCCTAGAAGTGGCTTTCCATCTGAGCTCATAATATTCATACTCCTAGATTTCCTTTCTCCAAAGGTTTCCTTGATTTTCCTGTATGCAGCATCTACCTTTCCTAGGATCATACAACCTTCGACATCCTTGCACTTCTCCTTCAGCCATTCTTCCTTAGCTACCTTACACTTTCTATCCACTTGATTCTTTAATCGCCTGTATTCTTTTCTGCCCTCTTCATTTCTAGCATTCTTGTATTTTTGTCGTTCATCAATCAGGTCTAGTATCTCCTGAGTTATCTACTGATTCTTAGTTGATTTTTTCTTCCTTCCTAACATTTCTTCAGCAGCCCTGTTGACTTCATTTTTCATGACTATCCACTCTTCCTCTATTGTTTCCTTCAACCTTTTCATTTAGTCCATTTGCAGCATGTTCCTTGAAACAATCCCTCACGCTCTTTTCTTTCAACTTGTCTAGATCCCATCTTTTTGCATTCTTTCCTTTCTTCAATTTCTTCAGCTTCAGATGGCATTTCATGTCCAACAAGTTGTGGTCAGAGTCCACGTCTGCTCCTGGAAAAGTTTTGCAATCCAACACCTGGTTTCTGAAACTCTGCCTAATCATAATGAAGCCTATTTGATACCTTCTAGTGTCCCCAGGTCTCGTCCACGTATAAAGCCGTCGTTTGTGGTGTTTGAACCAAGTATTGGCAAGGACTAAATTATGATCAGTGCAGAGTTCAACCAGCCGACTTCCTCTTTCGTTCCTTTGTCCCAATCTGAATTCTTCTATGTATTACCTTCCCTTCCTTGGCCTACCACTGCATTCCAGTCTCCCATCACAATTAGATTCTCGTCACCTTTTACATATTGTATTAAATCTTCTATCTCTTCATATGTTCTTTCGATTTCCTCATCATCCACTGAGCTAGTAGGCATATAGGCTTGCACTATTGTGGCGGGCATTGGTTTGGTGTCTATTTTGACGACAATAATTCTTTCACTATGCTGGTCATAGTAGCTTACCCGCTGCCCCATTTTCTTATTCGTTATTAAACCAACTCCTGCATTTCCTCTGTTTGATTTTGTGTTGATAATTCGGTAGTCGCCTGACCTGAAATCCTGTTCTTCCTGCCAACGTACTTCAGTTATACCAACTACATCTAACTTCAGTCTATCCATCTCCCTTTTCAGATTCTCTAATCTACGACATTGATTCAAACTTCTAACATTCCACGCTCCGACTCGCAGAATGACGGTATCCATCTTCCTGATGATCACCCCCTCTCGTGTAGTCCCCACCCGGAGATCCGAATGCGGGACTAGTTTACCTCCGGAATATTTTACCCAGGAGGAAGCCATCATCAGTACATCATTCATACAGAGAGAGCTGCATGTCCTCGGGAGTTAGTTACAGCTGTAGTTTCCCGTTGCTTTCAGACGTGTAGCAGTTTCAACACAGCTAAGCCATGTTGAGTATTATTACAAGGCCATATCAGTCAATCATCCAGACTGCCACCCTTGCAACGTCCGAAAGGCTGCTGCCCCCCTTTCGATGAACCATTCCTTAGGCTGGTCTCTTAATAGATACCCATCCGATATGGTTGCACCTGCGGCTCGGCTATCTGCTTCATTGGGACACGCAAGCCTCCCCACAACGGTAAGGTCACATGGTTCGCAGGGAGGGTTGGTGAAATTACGCTTGAGGAAGTGGAAAGGATGGTAAATAAACTCCATTGTCATATAGAAGGAGGAATAGATGAAATTAAACCTGAAATGGTGAAGTATAGTGGGAAGGCAGGGATGAAATGGCTCCATAGAGTAGTAAGATTAGCATGGAGTGTTGGTAAGGTACCTTCATATTGGACAAATGCAGTAATTGCACCTATCTATAAGCAAGGGAACAGGAAGGATTGTAACAATTATCGAGATATCTCATTGATTTGTATACCAGGCAAAGTATTCACTAGCATCTTGGAAGGATGGGTGCATCAGTGGTTGAGAGGAAGTTGGATGAAAACCAGTGTGGTTTCATACCACAAAGGGGCTGTTAGGATCAGATTTTCAGTATGCACCATGTAATTGTGAAATGCTGAGAGGAATAGACAGTTGTGTTTGTTTTGTAGATCTAGAGAAAGCATATGACTGGGTACCGAGGGAAAAGATGTTCGCCATTCTGGGGGACTATGGAATTGAAGGTATTAAAGTGGGCTACAGTGAAACTTGATGGTAGAATGAGTTCTTGGTTCAGGGTACTTACAGGGGTTAGGCAAGGCTGTAATCTTTCGTCTTTGCTGTTTTTAGTTTACGTGGATCATCTGCTGAAAGGTATAAAGTGGCAAGGAATGAATCAGTTAGGTGGAAATGTAGTAAGCAGTCTGGTCTATGCTGACAATTTGGTCTTAACCACTTGACGTACTTTTATGGATCTCTCCGTCCTGGCTCTTGACTGCACTCCGGTACAAAGACGGATCTCTCCGTCAGCACGTAGTGTTTATTTCTGGACCCGCTCCAAGCCGGTTCAATCAGTCAATACTGATCTGCATTTAGGGCAGTCACCTAGGTGGCAGATTCCCTATTTGTTGTTTTCTTAGCCGTCTCTTAAATGACCTCAAAGAAATCGTAAATTTATTGAACGTCTCCCTTGGTAAGTTATTCCAATCCCTAACTCCCCTTCCTACAGATGAATATTTGCCCCAATTTGTCCTCTTGAATTCCAACTTTATCTTCATATTGTGAACTTTTAAAGACTCCATTCAAACTTGTTCGTCTACTAATGTCATTCCACGCCATCTCTCCGCTGACAGCTCAGAACATACCACTTATACACAGCAATTATATTTCTTGTCCACCTATTCAATACAAATCACCTTTTTGGTGTTTACACTTTCATAAATTAATTTCTCTAAAGGACATGTTTCGCTCTTATAAAGAGCATCTTCAGCCTAAATCTTATTCTTAAAATGATGTTCTTGAACAGTCGTAAACATATTAGTCAATAGACAATATAAAAATTACAGTAGTCTTAAAACCAAATTACATTACCTCTAAAAAACAACATTAAAGCTCTTCTTAAATATGTGATAACATGAACAAATAAAATTATCACAATGTCAATTTAAAACTTTGTCTGAAACTATGGTTGAATCTTCGTCTTAAGAACAGTAGTAAATATGTTTCTATAAAATGGCACCAAGGTGAACACCAATCTTCCTGAAAAACAAAAATAAAATGCAACTTATGTGACGTGGTGTATCCAGAATGTGTGTTAGTGCCCACAAGTTGAAATGTGAAAACACAATAATCCATATTGCTTTAAGCATAATAGATAGGACGCAGAATATGAGCAGGAGTCAAATGTGGACTCTAGTAGTTGAAAATGCTGATCAACATGTTTACAAATGTGGGTAGTACAAAGGCCCACTAGGAAAGTTTTGCAATACGCAAAAGCAGTTGGCTGGACACCCCTGTTACGGTGAGGGATGAAAAGAGGTGTGAAGAATGGTGTAGAAGATAGCAAGGCGCGACTTTCACACCAGTTGTTACCAAGCCGTGGGATTGAAAGCAAGTTAAGATGTCATTGTGGTCTAAAGGTGAATATCGCGCAATTATCTGCTACAATTTTGCTAGTGGATTAACTGTTGACCACCACGAACCTGCTACGCAGGCGTAGCAGGGGGAGAGGTGATACTGCCACGTGGCGCGTTCCAGGTGGCGGATAGGGGGGTCCTAACCGGCTTGCCGGCGGACTTGAGGGAAATAAAATACCTCTCGCGGACCAAACACACCCCCCTGTGGGTGGGGGAGGCAGACGAATAATACACCCACGGTATCCCCTGCCTGTCGTGAGAGGCGACTAAAAGGGGCGACCAAGGGATGATTGAATTAGAACCATGAAACTACTTTTGATTCTTACCATCATGCGGGGAACACCATGGGTTGCCTGTACTTGCGAGTAGTACCACTACTAAATTAGGTACGAAATAGGTTTGTGATTAGTAGCAGTAAAGAGCCTGGCCTGGTGGTTTACAGTACCCATGTGTCGTACCCATGTGAGCAACACCGCGGGTCTGGATATAGCCTGTGAGTTGTACCACTATATGAGCAACACCATGGGTCTGCGTTGCCTGTGATTAGTACCCACCATGTGAGGAACACCACGGGGCCCGTGGGACCGGCACCCGTGACTAGTACACACAGGTGAGGAAACTCATCGGTTTGCGTTGGCTCTGAGTGGTGCCATTGTGCGAGAAACACCATAGGTCTGCGTTCAGTGTACGAAGTGCAATACTTGTGAGTAGTACCATCTTGTGTGGAACACCGTGAGTCTTCGCTACTTTTGATTAGTACCCCAACATGACAAATACCATGGTTCTACTTTACTCGCGACATATACCATTCTGTGGGGCCTTAGACATGGATTTTGGACCCCTTTAGACATTAAGCATCCTCGATTCAGGATTATGCTTTATATGTGGTCCCTTGGTCAGTCATACTATTCTTTATGATCTTTTTTGCGTCGGATCCACTGTTTTTTGTTTGTTTTTTTTCTTCTTCTTTTTGGGTTCATGTCCATCCATTCATTCTTCGTGACATTTTCTTATTCTGATTTTTTGTTGCCGTTTCAATTCGTACCATTAGGGGCCGATGACCTCGATGTTAGGCCCCTTTAAACTACAAGCATCATCATCATCATTATCATCATCAACTGTTGACCAGAGCCTGAAGGAAATGACTCCTGTGCTGGGGAAAGACTATACATATCGGACAACAACTTTCCGCTGGTACAAAGATTTCCAGAGGGGAAATTTTGGGGTTTAAGACAATCCTCCTCCTGGGCGACTGTCTGAATCAATGACTGAGGAAAACATTGAAGCTGTGAGGAAAATGTTGCAGCAAGAGGGGTAGTTGACATATCGGCAGGTAGAAGAGACCCTCCACATCCCTGCACCAGCTATGCATTCAATTCTACGCTACCATCTCCACATTAGAAAGGTTTGTTCCCTTGGGTGCCCTATCCATTTTCAGAGGAACAGAGGGCACAGGGCACATAGAGTGAAATGGTGCAGAAAAATGCTAAAACAGTTTGAAAATGGGACTTCGCGTAACAGCAATAGCATCGTTACAGGTGACGAAACTTGGCTTTATTATTACGATGTCCCAACAAAATCCCTGAGCAAGGTGTGGCTGTTTGAAGATGAGGGTACTCCTGTGACTGTGTGAAAGTCAAGGTCAGTGAAGAAAAGGACAATTGCAGCATTCTTCACTAAACGGGGCAACCTGGCTCGGGTTGTGCTAGAAAGACAAAGGACAGTTACTGTGAAGTGGTACAGTGAGACTTGTCTGTCTCAGGTCATCCAGGCTCTCAAGCAGCTCCATCCAAGGTCACGGCTCAACACTTGGCTCTTGCATCACGACAATGCTCCAGCACATCGTGCTATTGTAACAATGGATTTTCTTGCCAGATCAGGGTTGACTGTGCTTGATCACCCTCCATACAGTCCTAATCTTGCCGCATGTGACTTTGCACTCTTCCCAGAAGTGAGGATGAAGCTGAAAAGGCGGCGTTCTGCATCTGATGAGGAGCTTCTGGCAGCATGGGATCAAGAGTGTGAAAGTGTAACCAAAGAGAAGTGGCAGAGTTGGTTCAGTGACTGGTTTCGACGTATGGAGAAGAGTATTGAGTGTGGTGGAACTTGATTTGAAAAAAGTCTAAAGAGTTCACTCATATTGCAAACCTTTCCTAGTGCCCTTTGTAGGTTATGTTACGCAAATTTGCGAGGTATAGAACGTCGTGTTTGTCCTCTGGCCAATTTATACAGAAAGTGGGATCTGTAAAGAAAAAAGGGGGAAATTTAAAATTATAAATGTGTGTGAATTTCCTAACTGACCAACATTTAACTGGGAACTTACTTGTTATTATTAAGATGATAGATATGTCCTGCTGATTTGGAGTTGCTAACTTGTCTGCCAATGCGGCTCCTAGTATTGTATTTGTGTGATAGAGGTGGTGGGGAACCTAGAGTGTGAGAGGAGATGGGCGGATCTTTTTGCGTTATTGCCGGTATACGAGTGACGGGAGCTTGTTTAAAGTTTGTTCATGTTATGTATTTAAGAAGAGCTTTAATGTTGTTTTTTAGATGTAATATAATTTGGATTTTAGACTACTGTAATTTTAATATTGACTCTCTCTTTCTTAGCATTAATCCCGACTTGCAGGGTCTGCTGCTTTGCTACATCTCCTCCATTTCTGTCTGTCGTTGACATCTTCTGGTGTTAAGCCAACACTGTGCATGTCTGCCCTGATGCTGTCAGTCCATCTCTTTGCCGGTCTTCCTCGTAGTCTTGTTCCCTCTGGGTTGATGTGGAGCGCTGTTTTGGCAACTGAGTTGTCCTGTTTTCTCATGACGTGGCCGTACCAGTGGAGACGGGCTTCCCTCACTTTGTCTATGATGGGCGCGACACCAAACCTTTGCCGGACGTCCGTGTTCCTTATGTGGTCATATCGGGTCAGCCCCATGGACCATCGAAGCATCTTCATCTCCATGGTTGTCAACATTTGCTCCTGTTGTTTCGTCATGGGGCGACATTCAGTCCCATAGATCGCTGCTGGCCATACCACACTCTTATAAACTTTTGCCTTTAGATATTGAGGCATCTTTTTATCACAGAGGACTCCAGTGACCTGTCTCCACTTGAGCCAAGCTGCATTTACCCTCATCCAAGTATCAGGAGTAGTGTCACAGTTTGAGGTGACGACGGATCCCAAGTACTTAAACTGCATGGTCTTCTGCAGGTCTTCTTCACTGATACTTATGATACCTCTGGTTTGGGGGCCACATTCCAGGTATTCTGTCTTCTGGATATTGAGGTGCAGTCCATTTTCAGCCAGTCTGTCCTTCCACGTTTGAACCTGGTGCTGGAGTTCAGGACGGGTTTCTTGTGCAAGTACCACATCATCGGCATAAAGAAGGGTCCAGGGATGTGAAGTCTGTATGTCAGCTGTTGCCGTATCCATGCAGAGGATGAATAGCAATGGTGAAAGGGCAGAACCTTGATGAACACCCACAGTGATATCGAAAGGCGGAGAGATTCCAGCAGGACTCCGGACGACACTAGTGGAATTGCGATACAGAAGTTGCACCCAGCTTACATACTCTTCAGGGACGCCATGACAGCGAAGAGCTCGCCAAATAAGTTTGTGTGGGATACGGTCAAAAGCCTTTTCTAGGTCTAGAAATGCCATGTGTACACTCTTCTGTCTCTCTCTGTGCTTTTCCATCAAGAGGCGTGTGGCATGGATAGCATCGATGGTACTGCATCCCTTAACAAATCCACACTGGTTTAATGTGTTTACGACTGTTCAAGAACATCATTTTAAGATTAAGGTTTAGGCTGAAGATGCTCTTTATAAGAGCGAAATATGTCCCTTAGAGAAATTAATTGTATGAAAGTGTAAACACCAAAAAGTTGATTTGTATTAAATAGGTGGACAAGAAATACTTTTTATTATAATTGCATAACATCATTCAATACGGAGTAACCATGAGGATAATGACCTGTAATATACCACTTAGTAGAGCAGCTAGTCTTCTTTCTCCCAGTTCTTCCCAGCCCACACTTTGCAACATTTTTGTAACGCTACTCTTGTCGGAAATCACCCAGAACAAAACGAGCTGCTTTTCTTTGCATTTTTTTCTGTTCTTGAATCAAGTAAAATTGGGGTCCCATACACTGGAACCATACTCTAGTTGGGGTCTTACCAGAGACTTATATGCCCTCTCCTTTACATCCTTACCACAACCCCTAAACACCCTCATAACCATGTGCAGAGATCTGTACCCTTTATTTAAAATCCCATTTATGTGATTACCCCAATGAAGATCTTTCCTTACAGTATATTAACACCTAGATACTTACAATGATCCCCAACAGGAACTCTCATCCCATCAATGCAGAAATTAAAACTGAGAGGACTTTTCCTATTTGTGAAACCCGCAACCAACCGGGCGAGTTGGCCTTGTGTGTAGAGGCGGGCGGCTGTGAGCTTGCATCCGGGAGATAGTAGGTTCGAATCCAGCCCTGAAAATGGTTTTCCGTGGTTTCCCATTTTCACACCAGGCAAATGCTGGGGCTGTACCTTAATTAAGGCCACGGCCGCTTCCTTCCAACTCCTTGTCCTTTCCTATCCCATCGTTGCCATAAGACCTATCTGTGTCGGTGTGACGTAAAGCCCCTAGCAAAAAAAAAAAAAAAACTCACAACCCGACTTTTAACCCCGTTTATCAACATACCATTGCCTGCTGTCCATCTCACCACATTTTCGAGGTTACGTTGGAGTTGCTCACAATCTGGTAACTTATTTATCACTCTATAGAGAATAACATCATCCGCAAAAAGCCTTACCTCCGATTCCACTCCTTTACTCATATCATTTATATATATAAGAAAACATAAAGGTCCGATAATACTGCCTTGAGGAATTCGCCTCTTAATTATTACAGGGTCTGATAAAGCTTTGCCTACTCTAATTCTCTGAGATCTATTTTCTAAAAATTTAGCAACCCATTCTATTTTGTACGTAAATCACTCACTTGATTAAATAATATTTATTACATTTAAGACACTTATATAACACATTATAAATACATAATACTGAGTATTGATGGGCTGATGCCCTCGATAACAGTCACATGTTCCAGTGTCCTCCTGCTCGAGGCACCCAAGCATAACAGTCTCTCATCCCCTTCCATCCACACCACTTCCGGCCAAGGGCCTTCAGAATAAATACACACTGAAGGGTGCTGCTATCTGTCCTAAAGTGGTAGCGAGTAACTAGGTGGTCTAGCCATAGCTAGGCCGGAACACATTGTCACACTTTTGTCTAGTCCAATTGCACTCATTTTTGCCAGTAGTCTCCCATGATCCATCCTATCAAATGCTTTAGACGGGTCAATCGCAATACAGTTCATTTGACCTCCTGAATCCAAGATATCTGCTATATCTTGCTGGAATCCTATAAGTTGAGCTTCAGTGGAATAACCTTTCCTAAAACCGAACTGCCTTCTATTGAACCAGTTATTAATTTTGCAAACATGTCTAATATAATCAGAAAGAATGCCTTCCCAAAGTTTACATCCAATGCATGTTGTAACCTCTATGTTACACACAAACACAAATGAACAAGATGATACATGATGATAATAATAATTAAGGCAGACGAAAAATGTTCAGACGCAATCAAACATAAACGAAAACCATATGCATGTTCAGCACAGAAAACAAACAGTAACGATCAAGTAAAGCAACATGACTGCTAAGGAAATGATAGTGGAAGTGGCTAGGACCATACTCAGGCAGTGAAAGGTATTGGCAGTGCTGATGAAACGAAATCAATGTGATTCAAATTAAATACAATTTACTCAATAATTTTGATTAAAATAACATAACTTGCAAAAGTGATCAAATAATATTACATTATGAAATCACAAAATAATAACGAAAAACTACCCAGAATGTAAAAATTCATGTCGCTAATTTACATTATTTTAGGAAGGAACATCACACAGAATGTTAAAGTTTCACGGTGCAAAATTTAGGTAATATTACACTGTAAGAAAGAATACACACGAAAAGAAGCGAAAATTCAACATTTAAAATTATAATCTTAGTACAGAGCTCATTTAGGAGGGGGCCTTGGCAAAAACTCTTCTGAAAAAGGTTCCAGTCCTAAATGGGAATATCCTAAGATGAAGCGGATCTACGAGACAGCCCCAAGGGGGAAAATTACGATTTACATTTACAACCAAAAGGAATTGATCATTTTACATTTTAACACAATTTAAGAACACAAACGAAAAAGGGAACTGCCTCTTAACAAACATGATGTGACTTGCCGCAAAGGGTAAGTCATTTAAATTTTAAATTTGGCGACTGAGAGGAAAGCGGGTAAGCTCCGGCACTAAGGATAAATTAAACTGTACACTACATTGAAGATTACTACCAGAAAAATGAAAAAGTCAATTGCTTACCTTATGGAGGGGGGGGGCAAAGAGACCCGTCACCTGGAGAAGGCAACCTCTTCCGTCGCCGGTCCAAGAAGTTGTTTCAAAAACTTGGAAGAACTCGGCTGTCGTCAAGAGAGCCGCTGCCGGAAATGGTGAAACCGTGAAACAACCAATGAGTGCCCCGCATTTCTTTAGTTCGCCAATCGCAAATAGTCTTATTATAACCAATGAGGGCCCAGAAAATAATGCTGACAAACTACCTCGTGTAGCATCGAGAAATTTCCAAACTAACGCAGCCGGAAACTCCTGGAAGCATCCTAACCGATCTGGCACGTGTGCCACCATATGTCCCACAAGTATTTCATTTTACCTTTAAATGTTCTTAAGGTTAATTTTTCACAATAATGAAATAATTTTGAAGTAGTGTCATAACCAAATAATTCTAGATATCTTTACACACAGGTGATATAAAAACAATAAATGAACACATGAATATACAAAATTAACACATGAACATATAAAATTCCCCACAGTCTTCCAAGTCCAAATCACCCCTTTTTTTCCTTTTTCACTACACATGTCAAACTTACTGGCCTGTAATTTTCAGCTTTATGTTTATCACCCTTTCCTTTATGCACAGGGGCTACTATAGCAATTCTCCATTCATTTGGTATAGCTCCTTCAACCAAACGGTAATCAAATAAGTACTTCAGATATGGTACTATATCCCAACCCATTGTCTTTAGTACGTATATCCCCAGAAATCTTATCAATTCCAGCTGCTTTTCTAATTTTCAACTTTTGTATATTATAAATGTCATTGTTGTTATACGTAAATTTTAATACTTCTTTAGCATTAGCCTCCTCCTATATCTGGACATTATCCTTGTAACCAACAATCTTTACGTACTGCTGACTGAATACTTCCGCCTTTTGAAGATCCTCACATACACACTCCCCTTGTTCATTAATTAGTCCTGGAATGTCCTTCTTGGAACCTGTTTCTGCCTTAAAGTACCTATATATACCTTTCCATTTTTCACTAAAATTTGTATGACTGGCAATTATGCTTGCCATCATGTTATCCTTAGTTGCCTTCTTTGCTAGATTCAATTTTGTAGTAAGTTCCTTCAATTTCTCCTTACTTCCACAGTCATTTCTAACTCTATTTCTGCACCTCCTTCTTAGTCTCTTTATTTCTCTATTATGATACAGTGGGTCTTTACCGTTCCTTACCACATTTAAAGGTTCAAACCTGTTTTCACATTCCTCAACAATTACTTCAAACCCATCCCAGAGTCTTTTTAAATTTTTATTTACCGTTTTCTACCGATCATAGTTACTTTTTTTAAACTGCCTCATGCCTGCTTTATCAGCCATATGGTACTGCCTAATAATCCTACTTTTAAGACTTTCCTTTCTATCACATTTATGTTTAACTACAACAAGAACAGCTTCATGATCACTAATACCATCTGTTACTTTGGATTCCCTTTAGAGCTCATCTGGTTTTACCAGCACCACATCCAGGATATTTTTCCCTCTAGTTGGTTCCGAGTCCTTCCCATATTAGCTCATTTGCCATTTGTTGGTGGTTCTTCCTGTTGTTCGCATTTCCTTCCCAATTGACATCTGGTAAATTCAATTCAATCACATTCCTTTCCATGTCATTTCCCACATAGTTCCTTTGTGAAAGGATTTGATATTAGTAAGGTAACTTCTTGACAGATGGAAGCACTGTTTTATTCCATTGATGTATTTGATAAACACTTCAGTGCAGTTATTCCCTGGAAAAAATAACCTGTATCTTAGCAACCTAATCGTAAGCACAATCATTGCTGCTTCCAAGTTGAGTGACGAAGTAATTACAAGGTAATTTTTAGAAGAGTGGCATTGATATGAAAATAAGCGACGGAGAATTTAGTGGAAGTGAAAGTAGTCCGTGTGACAGCGACGTGAGCGTTGGTAGGGGTGAACAAAGTGCTGTTTTGCCGTCAAATGTCACTGAATTTTAGGCCTACATTTGATGCCACACCAACGACTTCTAATCATATTTTACATGATAAGGAATGGAACTGGGAGTACGTAAGTAATACTCCAGAGTATCATTCATGCATCTCAACTGGTGAAATAAATAAGTGTTGTTCAAAGGCACCTAGGACAATGCCCGAACAAACTGCAAGTTGTGAACGAATTTCGAACAGCAGAATTTTGGGAACATAACCAAGGAGACAAATGCTTATGCAAATTAATGTATTGTATAAAGCTGCCGAGGATATAAATGGGGTAATATTATATGAAAATATGAAAAAGAACACTGGTTTTCTGTATCTGTGGATGAAATAAAGGCCAAATTACCTTGAAGTGGAAAAGTATGATGACAAGGAAAAGTTCAGACCCAATCTTGTTGTTGACTACAACTGGAATGGGTGGTGTTGATTCCCATGACCAGAGACTCGCATCATTCCCCTTGATGAGGAAGTATGTAAAAGGATACAAAAAATATAATTCTCCATGCTAGACATGCATCTTCTGAATTCCAGTATCATTCATTGTCTCCTCAACCCTGACAAGAAGCGAGTAGGCTTTATCAGCTTCCGGACCAATTTGGCCGAACAGCTGTTGGCAAGTGTGACCTTGCCTAACTATCCAAAATGAGGACGCCCAAGCCCTGGGGGATTCACCACTGAGATTTCAGGGGAGACACTGGGGACACTTTCCAACCAAAATACCCCCAACACTGAAGAAGATTATCCCATCACAGAGATGCAAAGTCTGTGTGACATGGGATCTGAGCAAGGAATCTTCATTTGAATTGCCCCGGTGCAAGGTGGCACTGCACGTACATGACTGTTTTATGATCTAACATACACATAAGGACTTTACAAAGTACATCTGACAGTAGTTTGGATATTTCCTCCCATTAGATTGCTGTAAAGCATGCTTTTTCAGTGTTGGTGATATCATGTAAAGTAATGAAAATAAATGGTACACCAGGGCATAAATAAGTTCAGTTAAATGGTGTGTGAATGGGTTAATGGCAGATTGTGCAGTCTAATATCTTGGAATATCTATGAAAATCAGCCTTTTGAAGTCTAAATTGATGTCAGTAGGTAAGAAATCCAAGGAAATTGAACGTCACATTGGTGATACAAAGCTGGAACGGGTAGATAATTTCAAGTATTTAGGCTGTGTGTTCTCCCAGGATGGTAATATAGTAAGTGAGATTGAATCAAGGTGTAGTAAAGCAAATGCAGTGAGCTTGCAGTTCCGATCAACAGTATTTTGCAAGAAGGAAGTCAGCTCCTAGATGAAACTATCTTTACATAGGTCTGTTTTCAGACCAACTTTGCTTTATGAGAGCAAAAGCTGGGTGGACTCGGGATATCTTATTCATGAGTTAGAAGTAACAGATATGAAAGTAGCAAGAATGATTGCTGGTACAAACAGGTGGGAACAATGGCAGGAGGGTACTCGGAATGAGGAGATAAAGACTAAGTTAGGAAAGACTTTGATGGATGAAGCTGTACGCATAAACCGGTTTCGGTGGTGGGGTCATGTGAGGCGAATGGAGGAGGATAGGTTACCTAAGAGAATAATGGACTCTGTTATGGAGGGTTAGAGAAGTAGAGGGAGACCAAGACGACAATGGTTACTCACTTTCTAACAATTTACAGATAAGAGGTATAGAACTATATGAGGCCACAACACCAGTTGGAAACAGAGGATTGTGGCGACTTTTAATAAATCTACAGAGACTTGCAGACTGAACGCTGAAAGTCATAACAGGCTATAATGATTATGTATGTATGTAAATGTTTTATAGAAATACAGTAACACCAATGGTAATACTGTACAGTACTGTCATTTACTTCCAGTAATCCAGAATTGTACACTGGACGAAACTATCCCTGGTAGCATGGTTCTCAATTAAAATTAAAATGCGGGCATGGCAAATAATGTCAAACAATTCCGCATCATTATTTGCTAGCGAAAAATACTGAGTGACCTTTACAACTGATAGGGATGAAGGAAGCCCTTAAGTTTTCTGTATCCAGTATTCGGGAGATAGTGGGTTCGAACCCCACTGTCAGCAGCCCTGAAGATGGTTTTCCGTGGTTTCCCATTTTCACACCAGGCAAATGCTGGGGCTGTACCTTAATTAAGGCCACGGCCGCTTCCTTTCCAGTCCTAGCCCTTTCCTGTCCCATCATCGCCATAAGACATATCTGTGCCGGTGCGACGTAAAGCCAATGGCAAAAAAAATCTGTCTCAAATTTTGGTCTTCCTGCATTCCTACAGAAGGATGTCCAAACCACACAGAATATCCATGTCGTGGTCTACAGATAGTTTCCACCTTACAGCCATACTTCCTCCTGTGAGTGTGGGCAGTAGAATAACACCCACGGTATCCCCTGGTTGTCGTAAAAGGCGACTAAAAGAGACCCCAGGAGCTCTGAACTTTGGAGTGTGGGTTGGCAACCTCGAGGCTCTTAGCTGAGTCCTGGTATTTCTTCCACTTGTGCCAGGCTCCTCACTTTCATCTATCCTCTTCGACCTCCCTTGGTCAACTCTCGTGTTGTTTTTTTTTTTTCTTGTTCTTTTTTCGACCCCGACAGTATTAGAGCAATCAGTAAAATTCTTAGTACCCACTACGTGAGGAACACCACGGGAATGCCGGCGCCCGTGATTAGTACACCTAGGTGAGGAACCTCATCGGTTTGCGTTGGCTATGAGTGGCGCCATTGTGTGAGAAACACCATAGGTCTTCTTCTTCTTAAGCCGTCGTCTCCAAACGGAGGTAGATGATCCACACGGCCAGCTCCGATCTTGAGGTTGCAGCCATGCCATGTGGATTTACTGGAATATCTCTCAGGATCTTTAATGCAGTGGTTTCCCGTTGCCGTCTGCATCCTAATGCCGTTGACCAAACTGGTTCCTCCGCCTTTGGAAACAATTTCTTGTCCCCAGGACAATAGAGTGCCCTTACCCATACCTGCTCATCCACTCTCAAAGAGACTGTTGGCACTTGGTATAGGGGATCTCCTTATACCGGGAGATAATCGGTCCCTTCATTCGTTAGCCGCCTCCATATAAAATATTATTTTTGTATGCAGTCGTTGCCCCCTCTCTACCGCGGGGAGGTGAATGTCAGGATTTCACAGTCAATGAAACAAGGACCAAATGGCATTTCCTTGTTTCTCTGCGTTACCTTTATGACGTACAATACTTGTGAGTAGTACCTTAATGTTTGGAACACCGTGAGTTTACGCTACCTTCGATTAGTACTGCAGCTTGAGAAATATCATGGTTCTACTTTACTCAGGACATGTACCATACTGAGGGCCATAGACCTGGTTTTTGGACCCCTTTAGACATCAAGCATAATCGATTCAGGACTGTGCTTTATAAGTGGTCCCTTGGTCAGTAATACTATAATTTATGACCGTTTTTGAGTCAGATCCACTTTTGTTTGTTTGTTTGTTTGTTTGTTTGTTTGTTCGTTCGTTTGTTCGTTTTAGTTTTTTGGGTTCTTGTCCATCCATTCATGTTTCATGACATTTTTATTTATTTTGGTCAGTGGATTTTTTTGAACTTTTTGTTATTTCATTTCGTACCATTAGGGGCCGATGACCTCGATGTTAGGCCCCTTTAAACAACAAGCATCATCATCATCAAACCCTATCTTCCAGTCTAGCTATGACTTCCCCTCCCGTCCCTCTCAGTTATCTGCCTTATTTTTGCTTCTTGTTATTATGGCCCTGTCCTCTTCTATTCCCATTCAATCTTTCTTTTGCCCTTTGGAGCGCAGCCTGTCATCCTTTTCTTCCGCAAGTCTACTCTTTTTACCCCACAAGTCTTTTAGGCTTAAACTTCTCCCTCTATTCAGGGCGTCTTGACCTTTTATTTCCTTGCATGCTCCTTGTTCTTTATTGGACACTTGCCTACTTACGTTTAAACTTCCCGGATCTTGTGAGTCAACTTCTGTCTGCACTTGCTGACTTCCCATTTCAGCTTCCGCTCTGCTCACTTGACTGCTCGGTACACTGAACCCTGACATGCGTTCCTTACTTGCTTCGTAGTCCCGCGCTGCTTCCTCTTCTGTCTTCCTGTGAGCTATCCTGTTTTCTTCTCGTTTTAGGTTTTCGTCAATCATCTGCAACTTCTCCACCGTCCAACGCCTTACCCACTTTCCGTTTGAAACTATCAACTGCTGTCCCTTGATATGCGCTCTGAGTCCTTGACTTCCTGCTCTAAATAGATGAGCTCTTAAAGTATTTAAGCACTTACTACCTTCACTTCCCATATCTCTTCTCACCCATAATTTCTTGCCTTGAAGGCTGTTCGCATTTCGTACGATAATTTCCGCCATCAGAGTTGATATCAGTTTCACTCTGATAGGCCTGCTCCCCCTCACTTTTCCAACCCTTTCCACATCGTTGATATCCACTTCGCTAAAGTTGATCTTCATCTTAGTCTGAATTACATCGACCACCTTGTATACGAGTTCAACTTTAGCTTCTCTTACCTCTTTCTTCACTCCATATATAAAAATAAATTTCTTTACATGTTCCTGACCACTGTTCACCTCTACTTGCTTCAGTTTCGTTACCTCTTCCAGATTTTTGACTTTTTCTTTCAGTTTCCTGATTTCTTCTTCATTATTCCATCTTTGTTGCTGCCTCTTCAGTTTTGTCCTTTATCCATCTCTCCAGCTCTCCGAATTTCTTTGACTGGTCCTGGAACATCTGCTTTAGTTGTTCTGTTGTACAAACATCCTTCACCTCCTCTCTGACTATTCCTTTAGTAGCCTCCATGTCGTCCCAACTCATATTGCCGTTAGCATTCGGGCCGGGATTAAGTTCCACGCCCCCTATAACTAACAGTTTCGTAACCACCACAGCCACCAGCACCATCTCTCCTATCTTCCATAAGTCACTCTTGTGCTCTCTCTTCTCAGTTTTTCCCATTTCATTCTCCATAACCACCTTCCTATTGCTGGTCGGTACTGCTCCACACCTACCATTGTTCTGCGCACTCCACTCAGCATAACCACTTCCTTCGGTAGCTTGAGTTAGACTAAGAAAGATAAACATGAAAAGGAACACACACAGAACAGAATGACAGTTCATTATAGGAAAAAGAGACAAGACAAAAAACTGACTCAACAGACAATGGCTATCTTTTTCTTTGAATGCTCCCATCTTAAAAGAGAATCTCAGTTCTTGTACATCCGTTTCTTTGTCCCTGATAAGCTCATTTCTGCATCCCAGCTTCTTTAGGAGAGCAAGTATCAACACTTGAGGGTGAACACTTGCAGAGTGGGTCACCCACGCTATCGTTTGGATGTCTATGCATGCTGCTTTCGTTGTTGATATGTCACAAATGTGCCATGTAGATTGCTATGTCTAGCGCTATCACTGCCAGCTGCAGTGCACGGTGAGACAACTTGCTTACAGCTTCAGTCACAAACTGTTTTGTTTTGTCAAGTGGACAAAAATATATTCTCATCATTGATGAAGAGAGAGATGCTGTTGATGGTATGGACCTCCCTTATATTTCAGCACTCTGTAATATGTCTGTAACCAGATTCACGGGACTAGGAAAATATTCCCAGTATTCTCCCTTGGACCTTTCTAAATGCTAAATGCATTAGAGAATGCTTCTAAACATTTTTCCTAGAAAATTGCCAGACAAGCAAAGAGTGATATATAGTCACATTTCATCTGAGGACTCTCTACAGGTTGCTGAATTGTATTCTGCTGTAATTTTAAACCCTTGATAATGTATGTTACTTGCAATTTGTCATGTGTCCATTCATAGAAATAAAGTTGAACACTTGCCTGCAATTCCCAGCTCATAAGCTCTCTTTTTTTTAGAAAATGTTTTGATTATTCTTCTTTTCTTTTGTTCCATATTGCGGTTTCATTGAGTATCGCATTAATTATTTGATCCTTAATTCCTGTTATCTTCAACACCAAGATAATGAATCAGAGCACAATAGTGGCAAGATCCATACGATACAAAAGCATTGCGGCGAGACATGTTGGACATGCACTGTTCTACTCAGTTCTGTGCTTTCATTTTAGCATCAATGCAGACATCCATATCGATCCACTCAGCACATTTTCGCCCTTACTGAGATGTTAGGTAAAGATAGGAAAATGGAAGAGACAAAGAGAAAAATATAAAAATTTAATGTATGTAGTTTGGGTTTGTAAAGAACTCTGAGAAGACATACCATTATACTGTATTTATCATAATTCAGTGATTTCAGAAGGGTTGACTACATACACTTGTCTAAGGCACTGAGTTTTTACTTGGCAATAGTATATGTGTTGTATTTAAGAGGTCATCTTGTCTTCATTTGTTTGATTTCTTGAACAGTGAATTTCAAATAGGATAAGAAGAAATATAAAGAAGTAGATGACTTCTTTTATTAAGTTGAAACCAAACAGGTGGCCTTGCATTCGGGAGATAGTGGGTTCGAACCCCGCTGTCTGCAGCCCTGAAGATGTTTTTCCATGGTTTCCCATTTTCACACCAGGCAAATGCTGGGGCTGTACCTTAAGGCCATGGTCGCTTCCTTCCTACTCGTAGCCCTTTCCTATCCCATCGTCGCCATAAGACCTATCTGTATCAGTGCGATATAAAGCAAACTGTTTCTGTGCAATGTGAGGCAAATTGAAGGGGGGGGGAAAGGATTTTGAAATGTTAATAGATCACAGAATTAAGTGCATAAGGATAGAGAATGAGGATGGTGTATTACTGTATGAGCTAAAGGATGTGGTAGAGAGACGGAAACAATACTTTGAGGAACTGTAATGTGAAAGGTGGAGTGATAGTAAGGAGTGGGAGAACAAGGCAGAGGTGGGTGATTTAGAGAGAGGTGACTGCATACTTTTGAGATGATTTGTTCGAGTTGACTAGGAGATGATGGAAAGGCTCCAGGCATTGTTGAGTTACCACCAGAACTTGTAAAGAATATGTATGAAACAGGGCATCTTCCGTCGCGCCACATAAAAATGTGTTACTGTATCAGAAGTAACACATGAAAGTAGCGATAATTATTGCTGGTACACATGGGTGGGAACATTTGCAGGAGGGTACTCAAAATGTTCTCAATGGATGAAGCTGTGTGCATAAACGGGCTTCGGTGATGGGGTCATGTGAGGAAAATGGAGGAGGATAGGTTACCTAGGAGAATAATGGACTCTGTTATGGAGGGTAAGGGAAGGAAAGGGAGACCAAGATGACAATGGTCAGACTCAGTTTCTAACGATTTAAATATTAGAGGTATAGAACTAAATGAGACCACAGCACTAGTTGCAAACAGAGAATTGTGGCGACATTTAGTTAATTCACAGAGGCATGCAGACTGTACGCTGAAAGGCATAACAGTCTATAACTGAAATATGTATGTATCGCTTCCCAAATTTTCGCTATTACTGTTTAGCACGACCACCTTTTTCACAGCCATGAAAATATTCTTTGCCATCCCTTGTGAATGGAATGTGATTTCCAGCACAGAAACAGGTTGAGAAAAAGTTGCATGGTAATGGGAAAAGGCCTTGAATTCCTGAGCTTCACATGGTAAATTGCACCTTTATGGAGTAAGCCATTAGCCTCAGGAAAGTTCAGTTTTTGTTTCCTGGTTACCAGTGAAATGTCTTGGAAGGTACTGGAGAGGTAAGAAACTATGACATCCAGAACTGGTGAGGCTACTGGTTCTATTATAATAGACCTGAAAAGTTATCTTCAGTATAATTTATTTTTCCCAGTTTCTGCTTCCATGCAGTATATATTAATTACTAGAATGCAATGATTGTATTTTTATTTCTAGAAGTAAATTACAAGTAAAATTTACATTTTTGTAAAAAGTAAGAATTGCAAGTAAACATTACTAAAAATGTAATTGTTACAAGTAATTTGATTACTTGTACTCGATTACATCCCAACTCTGGGTACCATAAAGGTATATTCATGCATTCTGTGCCCCCACCCCTATAGGGATTGAGACAGGAATGAAGAGAGAACAGGGGGAAAAGGACAGGAGGGAAGAAATGGAATGAAGAGTTAGAAAGTTAAGAGATCAGAAGGACTCTCCAAAGAGAAGTTGATCTAATTTTATTGGGAAGAAAGGAAGTGTGACTTTTGATATCTTGATAACAGCTGCAGGATCTCCAGTTTTGTGTGGAATCCAAACCATTGGAATGTGACTTTTAATTTCATAATCCCACATACATTGGCCAGGAGTCAAACTGCAGCTACCTTGGCGAAAATTCGAGCCCTGAATTTTATGGTTTTAATTCAATATAGCATCAGATACTGACTGCTTCATAGACAATTACTCATTCAAATGCAAAGTTTTGAAAAAGTGAATGGAGACATTGATGTACAAGAAAGAATTTCTACGGTCTTGTTTCATATGTCATAAACCCCAGAGACCATCATGTCTGTGGATAGGATGTGTTTGGAAAAGTATTCAGTAGTATTTCTAAACCATCTGTGACAACTTCAAGAGCATTTGAAATCTGATAGAACTTCATTACTGAAGGTGATATCAGAGATAATTTTTCTGGAGTGTTTGCTGTGGCTGTCCTGAAAAATGTGATGATTGCATATTTTAGGTTTTCTTCATTTGCTCCCGTATGAATGGGGGCAGTAGAATACGTCCATGGTATCCCCCACCTGCCATAAGAGGCGACTGAAAGTGGACCATAGGGGCTTTTGGTTTGGAAGCATCATTTGGCAACCACAGGGCCCCTAGCAGTCTTGTGTTGTTTCCACTTACTTTTGCCAGGCTCCTCATTTGTAGCTTTCCTATCTGATCTCCTTTAGTCAACTCTCATCCTCTTCTGACCCTGATGGTAGGCTTAGAAGGCCATCGGAATCTTTCATTTTCTTCTCTCCCTTCATAGGCATTCTTTTTTTATCAATACCTTAATTTTCAAAGTGTCGGACCTTTTTTTATTTTTCCTTGGATTAATGTTCATGTTGCCTAGTTTTACTGTACTTCCCTTTTGAATGATAATCGCTATCACCACTTTCTTTATGTGGGATTGGCATTCTTAAATTGTTAACATACTGTACATGCCTGGGTTATTTGCTGTTTGAATATGTTGACCTTACTGCAGTAATTTTGAGGTCAAATAGCCAATTTTTAAAATGTTTGTATTTATTTTTCTGTATTGTTGTAGCATCCAAAGGCTGCTTTCTTGTATGAAACTGTTGCACCTTTATGGTGAATTTTTGTTTTTATTTTATTTCACAGTCAAAATAGTCTGTTTCTTGTAATTTATACATTCAGAAAATGCCAAAATTTTGTAAATTATTGGAGGTTCTCCATTCCAGTTCATTTTCTTGTAGTGCAAAAGCTGTGCTCAGCTCCAATATCCTATAGTGATGATTCATTTTTAAAAAGAACGTCTCTGTTTCAGGTTTCTTGGACTCAATACTGTTGTGGCATACCAGCGTGCAAAGACATCAGCCCTAAATATTGTAGGTGGAGGCCATGTAGCTACAATAAGTGAGACTGTAGCTGTAGATATATCAAAAACAGCAGAACAAGCACGTATTTAGAACTGTTAATGTTTTAACATAGATTTTCCTCATTAATTTTGAATGGTATGAACTGACGTAAGAGAAGATTGAACTAAAGTATGCTCCTTTAAGGTAAAGGGAAAACCTTTAAAATCTTGAAGTTACACATCTAAGATATATTTATTTCAGAGTGGATATGTACATATATATTTATTTATTTTTTCTTTTCTAAGGTAGGACATTCCATTTGAAGTATGATCCACTTCAGTAATCGTTATGATGATTCATAGAGCATCTAGAATTTGAAGAATTTACTATCATGAAATTCAAAGTTGACCTTAGAACACTGATGGTATTAATATTTCAATTTTCTAGATGTGTTTTGAGAATATTTACATTGTAATTATTCCTAACCTGTTATAGTATCCATGTATTTTTAATTATTACTCTGTATTGAAATATTCTATACATTTTTCATACTTGTCAGTAAAGTTATTTTTTATTGTCTTATAGACAAAGGGTAGTTTAATTTTTACCATCTCATATACAAACTTGGAAAATACTATTGCTATCTATAAACTAGATTTTGATGCATATTGTATATTAAGATACAAATTGTGTCTTTCCTGCCAAAATATTTTGGAAATATATTATTAAATGATAAAATTAGGACTGATTAAAATATTTTTGCCTACATTTGGCAGTAATTAAGCTTTAGACAGTGATTTGGGCATAAGCTAAGTTTCTGGTAAATTTATATAGTGTATATCATCATTACTGATGAAATTTGCAGTTGAAAAGTATTATTTACTTAACCATTGTACTTCCTTTTGCTAATTTTAGAGCGAGGGGGAGGGGGTTTGAAGTTGTGTTTTAAATGTATAGGAAAAATTTAGTTTAATTGGTAGCTATTTCCTCAAATTCTGTAAGGCAATTATTATTTCCTGTACCTATGCATAAATGGCTGTTTTTTTTTAATTGAAAAAATATTTTCTTTCAAATGTTTTGTGTGTATTCTGAATTACAATGGTTATGAAATGCTGCACATTAGACTTTGATTTGGCCAGGCTCTCTGATTTTAAATCTTCATTGAAGGAAATAGAATATACTGTACTTAGACTGCAGTATTCATGTATTATTGGAATGATAGTAAGTGAAAGGTATTAGAATATATGCGGAGAACCTTTTATGCTGTAAAGTAGAAAGACAGAAAATATGCATATATAGCACTTACAGCTTTTAAGTGATTAATACCTTATTCATCTTCATTGTAAGTGCTGGAGACAAACCCTTAAAAATACACTACATTAATGGAGGTAAGTAAAAGTGTAATACATTATTACATTGAATGTGGATTTAAATTTTTCTTTCTTCCCCCTCTAAGTTTTAGTTGAAGATCCTAAACTGTCTGTGCCGATTACCCTCGTGTTATTGTGCATTGCTGTATATAATAGTTTAATAGCCGTTCTGAAAAAAATAAGACTTCTTAAGATATGAAGAGGAATGTGCCAATATTATCTGCATAAATAAATTTTAAAGAAAGGTAGTAGGAAAGAGTGAGTCATACAGGAAATGAACATTAGATTTTCACTGGTATCACTTAAGCATATTTTTCTAATTAGAACCTCATTCAGAACTGAGATTGTAGTGGTCCTTTGCTTTGGACAACAAACCAAGCAACATGTAATATTTTGGACTTTCTGAGAAACCTTATATATAATAAATGAACTTTTCCTTTTAAATTGTTTCTTGTTACATGTCTTTTAATATTTTAAGATTATTGCTGGAAATCTGTGCATTCTCCTGATCACTTCAGAACTGTCAGAGGTGTGTGTAATGTTTATGTGCTTTCTGAACAGGTCCCCGTTGATTTTTTTTTTTTCTAGTTGCTTTATGTCGCACCGACACAGATAGGTCTTATGGCGACAATGGGAGTGGGAAGGAAGCGGCCGTGGCCTTAATTAAGGTACAGCCCCAGCATTAGCCTGGTGTGAAAATGGGAAACCGCAGAAAACCATTTTCAGGGCTGCCGACAGTGGGTTCGAACCTACTATTTCCCGAATACTTGATACTGGCCACACTTAAGAGACTGCAGCTATCGAGCTCGGTCCTTTGATTCTTAACGGGACGTATATATATTTTATTTTTTATTTTTATGTATATAAATTGTTTCAAAAGAGTCTGGCTTGGTAATGCACTGTGTGCATAATAACTATTTTTCCAGTGCACTTCAGATTTTGTTTCCCCTCTACTATACAAACCTGTATGACGATATTGTAAAGTTAAAAAACCGTCTCTCCCCTCCCTCCCTCCCTCCCTCCCTCCCTCCATCCCTCTCTCACTTGCTCTAAGTGTAATATTTGTAAAAACAGGTCTAACTCATACTAAATGGACTTGTAATCTCCTAGGCAAATATAAATTTGATGGGCCTTACTCATATGAAAATTAGTGAGAAACGATGATCAAATTCACTCGTTTCTTGACAACATAAGAATCAAACCATCATCTTATTGATTTATCTTCCAGTTTTGTGAATATTATGAATTGTTTCCTCATTCTTTAAGTTAGATAGTTTACTCACAGACCTGTTCACCGGATGATCAATTTAAAATTCACCTTTGCAAAGAGAAATATAATATGACTGTTAATTACAGATAATACTTTCCTAGATTTAATATACAACTTATAAAATTTAATTAAAAAATCTATTCTTCTCCAGTTGTGTGTATTTTCACAATACTTGTGTTACTGAGTTGGTAATAAACTGCTTTAGAAATTGTCCTTCTATATCACTTTCATCTCATTCAGATATTCAGTGTGTAGTGATAATTGTATTTGAGGAAGGTTTTATTTACATATTTGGGAAGTACGGTATTGAATTAGAATTTTTGATCACTAGAACAGATGAAGTTATTTTCTTCTTTTTTGTACCTTGTGTTTATTGAATTTGTACAATTACCTGCTAATGCCAAGTGTGGTGGTAGTGGTGGTGATTTAAGAGGAAGTACAACTAGGCAACTATCCTCTATATAACACTAATAAAATAAAGATATCAGCGAAAGAAAGATAAGGGCCACAAAGGGCGTGAAAATGAGACTCCCTAGGTCTCGATACCTAATACCGTTGGGGTCGGTAAAGAACAAGAGTTGCCAAGGGAGGCCTGATAGGATAGATGAAAGTGAGGAGCCTGGCACAAGTGAAAGCAATGCCATGATTCAGCTGAGGGCCCCGTGGTCGCCAACTCGTGCTCCCAAGTTAAGAGGCCTTGGGGCCCTTTTAGTTGCCTCTTACGACAGGCAGGGGCTACCATCGGTGTTATTCTACCGTCCCTACCCACAGGGGTCTAATGCCAAGACTTCAATTTTTTATGATAACTGTGTTCTTATGAAAGCATTCGTAGAGAGAGAGATTTTTTTTTTTTTTTTTTTTTTTTTTGCTAGTGGTTTAACATCTCACTAAGTCAGATAGAATTTTGGTGATGATAGGATTGGAAAGGAAGCAACCATGGCTTTAATGAAGGTACAGCTCCAGTATTTTCCTGGTGTGTAAATGGGGAAACCAAAACTATCTTCAGGTTGCTGATAGTTGGGTTAAAACTCTGTCTCAAGAATGCAACCTTACAGCTATGCTGCCCATACCACACAGCCAACTCACTTGATAAATTTATTCATAAGTAATAAGGAAAAGAAGGGTCCATTGATGGCAAATTTTTATTGACTCTCCTGTCGTGTTTTCTAAGGTCCATGTTTTGCATAAACTTGCATCATAATTCATGTTACCTTGGCTGCTAAAATGCAAGTCCTGTAAGTAGATACTACTTAGGCAACTTACACTTCAATTTGGATGTTTTATTTTCCTGACTGAAAGCACTGCTGTAGCTGATAGCAGTTGGCACTCCGTATAGATTAGAGCACAAAGATAATTTTTCTGAATAAACTTCTGATGTATTCCCTAGGATTCTTTTATTTTCCAAAATAATAGTCATGGCATACTATGGATTCTCTCATCGTTAAAATTCCACTGACCTCAGTTAGAATCAAACAGTCTTGGGTACAAGAAGCAAGTGTGCTGACCGTTTAACCTCTGGCACAGACTAGAAATTTGTATAAATGGATACCATTAATATTCCTATGAATGTGTGGACCTTGTTAGAAAAGAAAGGATAAGAGCAATGGTAGCAGTTTCTTTCATCATCTTCATTGTCTGTAAGAAAGACAGCAAGGGCCGGTTTACAGAGCAAGATGTTAGTAACAAAACAAGTGTCTTGTTTGATGGGAGTGATGACCATAATGATGCTTTGAGCAATAATAATATAGAAATCACCACTCCTGCATGTATTCAACCAATCACACACAGTAAGAATCCTGTATAAATACCCTTCTTATTTTGTGATGAAAAGGAACCGGTAACTGTACATAGTGTTTACTTTGGCTTAGAATGCTGATTTAGAGAACTTTAATCATAGGTAAATGATCATTATTGAGTCTGCTCAAAAATGGAATGGATAAAGCTCCTATTTCTAAAGTTTTTAACAACTTCATTTCCTTGGCTTTTGCTTACAAAATTCCTGTGTGGAACTAAAGTATTAAAGATGTGGGTAGCATTTTTTCAAAAGTCAAATATTCAGTTTTTGTCATTCCATCTTTGATGTTACACATAACCTCTGAAACTATATCAGTCAAAAGTTGATTATAACAAAGGTTGCTAACAAACGTAAACCACATAGTAGCCAAATTATATGCTCTAAATTAGTGAAAAGAAAACTTGATAAATGCTAATTCCATTACAGATATTGAGAACATAACAGTTCATGGTTAAATCAGTAGGATAGAACATTCCATATGATACCTTTTCTGTTTGCTAGTGGCTTAGTATCACACCAACTCTGATACGTTTTTTGGTGACGATGGGTTTGGAAAGGAAGCCACCGTGGCTTTATTTAAGGTACAGCTGCCTGGTGTGAAAATGGGAAACCACAAAAAACTATCTTTTAGGCTGCTGAATTTATTGAAGTCCTTCACTTCATAAATTTTAAAAAAGGTATTTGAAAATTATGAAGGTTGTTTCTAGCAATTCAGGAAATAGCATACCTGATGCTGAAACACTTTCCACCATCTGTAGAGAACACCATTAAAATTTACAGTTAAGCCAATAGGACAGAACATTCTGTATGTTAATTTGTGTTATAATTCATTCCTTCACTTCAAAAGTTTAAGAAAAAAAGGATTGGATAATTATGGAGGTTGTTTCCAGTATTTCAGAAAATAACATACCTGATGCTAAAAGACTTTTCACCATCTGCAATCAGTTCAGATATAATTTATCAGCTTAAGGTTTTATTGAATTGCAGTGAATCATTATCATAATGCAAGCTTAGAGGCAGAAAAGAAGAATCTTGTATAACTTTATTAAACTATCAACTAAAGCCATCTTTTAAAAAGTCATAAAATATCAAACAAAAAGACATGGAAGCATTAAAACCAGATATCAACTTCTCCTCTTTCAGCAAAATAAAAAGGTGTGAAATATGTATCGGTTAAAAATGAAAAGAAAATACAAATCATTAACTTCTCTTTGCTTTTATGACTTGTTGGAAAGACCACTCTGTTAGCCTCTAATTTTCAAATCATTCATAAGTGATCTCTTACAAAATTTGATGATCAATAAGAACTGATTTTTTTTTTTTGTCAGTGTTCAGTTGAAATATTTTCCGGTGACAAAAAAGCAAGTTCTCAAAGAAATTGCTTTGTTGCATTTATCAGTGTTTGAAAAAGAAGACCTATTCAGTACAGGTTTATTATTATGCTCTTAGCTCCAGTTTTTTACTTCATGAAATAAACTGAAGCTTCGAAATAAAACTATTCAATTGGTGTTTGCACCATTTTTTAATTCATTAAATGAACACAAGACTTGTGCATTTGTATATAATATTTGTAAATAATATTCATAATGATTATGATAGACATGTAAACAAAAGGGTGTATTATATGTAACTATCCATGACAGCTTGGGGGATTGCAAAGGGGAACTTAGAAGTGTGATTATCTTATATATGTTTCCTGAGACACCATTGTCTGCCATCATCCTGGCCTTTTTCCCATTATATTGGGGTTGGTCTTTGATGTAGATTCGGCCAGGTTTACAGTCGGATGCCTTTTTCAACCACAGTACTGTGGAGGTATATATTCACTATTGCGTGTTTGTGTTTATGCGGTGTTTGGTAGTGAGGTGTGTTATTCGTACATGAAAAGAAGTGTATTAAGACAAACACAAATATGCACTCCCCATGTCAGAGGAATTAACTATACACAGTTAAAATCCTCAGTTTGGCCAGGAATCAAACCTGGGGCCCTCTGAACTGAAGGCCACTATACTGACCATTCATCCAAGGAGCTAGACTTTTGTCTTACAACATATGTGATATAATTTATGGTGTGAATTCCTTTTATTCTTTTTGTGTGTCACAGGCTGTCATTGGTATTATGCTGTGTTTTATTGTTGTTGAAGTATTTTCTAACACAGATGTCTTGAGAGTAATAATGTGGGTTTTGCAATGAAAGAAAAAGTGTAGTTATTACCTTTACAAATGGAAACTGATGAGTAGTACAAATTAAGTTAACTTATTCTTTGAACATGTATGTTGTTGAATATTCAGCATATGTACGAAGTAAGCTAGAGTAGACCACATGGGAAAAGCTTTTTGAGTGAAGTGACTTTTGTATTATAACTTACATTTGTCATTTAGTAGTATTTAGTTGCCTTCCTCCAGCAATTGGAGGGCATTATAACTAATTAGATGATAGGTGAAGGCAAGAAATATGATTGGAAAGGAATAGGGAGCCAAAGATGTTTGTAAACTAGATATTTAGTATAAGTCCAGTCTTATATAAGTTGTTTTCAAGAATTTAAGACATAAAATTAAATTCTATTGGTGACTTTGTCTTGCTTCTATCCCCTTAATTAGAAATTAAATTTCATTTGGTTCTTTCTCAAAGGAAGCATGAATAAATGTACCGTATTTTTCATTTTCATATATTGTGTATCATTTCATATTATAATACATATTATAAACAGGGTGAACTAACAGCTCAGCAATGAACATATGTTCACAAGATGCAGGCGAATAATATTTTTGTTTGAGAACACTGAAATGTTGCAGTTCTTGATGGTACAAGAATCATCTGTACCCAAAACACGGTGATAGCATGTTTATCCTACTTGGATACAATTCTTTGGTTTTCAGATGAGCATTTAGACCACTAGACTTGATAACGGACATACAGATAACTGCAGATTTATTCTTGTAATATCAAACTATTATTAATTTCAATAGTAATTTATTGTGAATTTTGTTTAAACTTTAAATCTGTTCCGAAGTGATGGTGAAAATGAGACTCTTTTCTCACCCCAATACATCATTGATGTGTTCTATTAGTTAAGTGTGTTTATAAATTTGTTTCTCTCTAAGAACATAAAAGCAAATGGTAGTACACAGGTGGACAGTAAAAGTTGAGGAGGATAAGGCAGAATGAGGAACTGCAGATTTACAAAGTGAAGTTCAAGAATTTTCTTCTGCTGTTCATTATTTGATTTTTCCTTGGTTACTTTATCAGGTGTCTTTTAGCAAACTGCAAAAGGCAAAGGACATGTCATTGTAAACAAAAAAGTTATAGGTGTGCCTTCTGCACCATCCTGTATACAATTATATCTGTTTCGTAGAACCAGGTATTGCAGTGACATCATTAGTTTCTGACCAAGGGTACTTTAATTTCGTGCTCAGTGATGCAAAATTTTCCTTGTATGAAATTATCCTTATGGATTATATTTCTGCATAAAATTGCAAATTTAATTGGTCGAATTATATGAAATACTTTACTACTACATGTCTCGGTGTGTTTATGTTAATGTGTTGAAATTATTTTTTTGTCAACGTATATGTAATCACTACGTGAAAGAATGTGGTAATATGAGCCACTGAATATCTACACATCAGTTAAAATAACAAGTGACTTACTTATGGATCTTTTCAGTTAAAAAATATGTCAAGTTAAAAGATTTAGCCTTTTTCTTTCTTTTTGCTGTATACATAAACTCTCACTATGTAATAATTAAGTTAATTGTTAAAAATTGTTTTTGAGTTATCCAGCAAGCTTTATTCAGTATAATCACTTTAAAATAATAGTGATTATGCATTGTTTTATTTTCTTATTGTCTGATAATGTTGGTACTATCAAGGATTTCTTTCAGTTGGTGGAAAAAACTAAGATAGATTTCTATTTTGTACTTGATTGACTATGCACAATGTCAAAAGTGGGTAAAATTATGATGAATCTTAATTCCTATTTCAAATAAATTAATTCATATCAGTTCCATGGCTGTACAGAAGTTATTGTGTTGCCTTAGTCCTCTTCAGTAGGGAGACTAACATTGGGTATAAGTAAGATAATGATTTTCAGTTTTGTCTCTTGCTTTTAATCACCTCTTTCCAACATTCAATCCTTGCTGTGGTGCAGGGGCTGCACTATCGATTTTAAATCTGCTTCTACTAAATTCTAGATTATTTGGATTGTTTAAAAGTATGGTTATCAGAAGAAGGGAGAATCAGTGTAACATAAAGCACAAATAATACGTATAGTGGAGTTCCCCACTACTTATCTGTTCCACTAGTCATTAGTATCACAGAGATAATCTTTGTTTTCTACAGTGAGTATAAGAGCATAAAAGGAACCTGAGGTTAATCATTTGTTGAATGCTCTTCATGTGTGTACTACTTCAGTATTTTTTATACAATTTTCAGAATGTCCTTTCTGAATAGAGTATTGTATTTTAGTGTAATATATTTTCAATAAATGATATAAAAAGTTCAAAGGTATTTTTAAAAATTTATATCATTTTCATCAAATTTTCGTTAATACATTTTAGAAGGTGCCTGTCTGGTAGCCATGATGATTAAAGCATCAAATCTTTATCATCACCATTTGACCATACTCTACAGAGTAGGAGAGGTGGTGGTATATTACCAATCACTAGATTGCATACCAAAAGCCTGGGTTCAATTCCAAACCTCTCCACAGGGCTGCTGTGGAGTGAGGTCATGACCCTGTTCATAGCGATTCATCGAATAGATAGGGGGTATTAAGCCTTAAGCAGACCCTATGACATTCAACAGGAGTAGGCTATGTGCCGACACTGGGTTTTACCCTCTCCCTACCTCATTATCATCAAATACTACGCGACTGAACACACAAACACGTTCTTCTTGATTGGAGTTTGATTCCGAACGTTGTGACCCTTCACACAATTACACTATTTAAGTGACAAGTTTCAACCCAACCAGGGGTCATCCTTAGCCTTATAATTCTAAACATTGGCAAGTTATACAATGTCTGTACAATAATTAAAATCCCTTGCCGTATACATTATCACAAGACATAAAACACAAAATATATAACTACAAAATAGAAGACGCTTAAAAACACCAGATGTGAAATTCAAATAAAAGTTTTGGTAAATTGACCACTTGTAAAAAAAAAAGTTCTGTTCGACTGGAAGTCTGAAGTGCGTCACTCAGTTCACAAAAGCCAGGGCTCTACCAAAGATAAATCAAGCAGAGACCCCAATGGGGCCCAATTATTAATTTCAAACCTAGTCCTCTATATAACACCACACAGTTTATACAAAAATTCTTGAAAACTAATTATTTTCAATCCAAAAATCAATAAAATTCCATCAGATTTATGCAACAACTTGAAAGATTTCAAAATTCAACCTAACTAATCAATTCACTCTTTCGATGTGGTAAATATGTACCCAAGCATCCCGATATCTGAAACATGTAAAATCATAACCTATAAATTCGATAAACACAGCAAAGTCAGTAAACTTGAGATTTAAGAATTTATGATCCTCTTGAAAATGGTACCAAATAATTTTCGCTTCAACAATCAAACATGTCAACAGCACGGATTGGCAATGGGATCACCAGTGTCTGTCATCTTAGCTGAGATTCATTTAGACTATTGAAGTATTCTGCTGAACATTTTCCTTTTTGTTTTTACAGTAGAGGCAAAAAAAAATAATAATAATAATAATAATAATAATAAAAAATAGTAATTTAGTCGTTAATAAAGGAAACAGGCACGTTACGTACTCTTAACCAGCTGTCTATAATCAGACATTGCAACATCGAAGTAGTTCTAAAGCGAATATCAATGGAACAATGCTGTATGTCATTTATTGATGAGGTTCTAATAAGACATCGATTTCTAGTTTTATGCTGGGTTTACACGTGCATAGATTGACTGGCACCAGTAGCTTTCGGCGAGCAAGAAAAAAAAGGCTTGCACATATAAACCTTAACTGGTGTGCAAGTTAAGTCTATGCATGCATGTACCTGAAAAGTTGGTAGTGTTCCATCTCTCCTTACACCAGTGATGACTTATCGCGCCACAGGAGATTCCTTGGCAACGTGTAAACAAGAAGAGGTTAAAACACGCTGAAGTCTTTTGTGTGTGAAGTGTTGTGTCGTGGAATTAGAATTTAATTAAAAATGAATGCAAAGTGAAATTCACAAAAAAAAAATATATAAAATTCTTTCAAGCATGTGTTTGTGGGACATGAACTGCAGCTTATATAAGAACAGGGATGCTCGAATTGTGCATTTTGGAACTTGATACAAATACTATAAAGATGCAAAAGTATCTCCAGATACCTCAGCGTAATTTCCAGCTTAAGTTTTGGCAGTAAAGCCTCTCTCGTGCCATTTTGCTTTCGTATCATTGGAGTCGCATATTCCAATAAAAATAAATAAGTTTACCTTTGTCATTCGTAAATGATATTTTAGTGAAAGTTCAGTTAAATCGCCCAGATGCACCTACATCATCCCTTCGTGCAATCCACTTTCTCACCCACACGTGACTTACATTTTTCGAGATCATTTATCAAGTTCTTAACCACATGTCGTAACTATTCGGCAGGCATCACAAATAAGTTTGACTTCACTTGATATCTTCTTAAAGAGTACCCACTTTTTCTTCCAATGTCACAAATTGTTAAATCAGTTGGCAGGTAAGGGCCAGTTCATATTATATGTGCTGAGCAGCCATGATCCAGTCTTGGTCAAGGTTGTCCAGTGTATTTTAAATGGAAGTGTTCTTGCTAGACGTTCCATGCCGTGGAAATCAAAGTCTGTTCATCCGCTGAATATTAATACTTTGCCTCGTTTATGGTTAATTGTCAGTACATATGCTCAATTGTCGTCAAATGTAGTGTGGCAGCTAACTTGTTAAAATTACTCAGTCTTTCACAATAGTGCCTACATTCGATATCAGTCACCGGACGAGTTGGCCGTGCGCATAGAGGCGCGCGGCTGTGAGCTTGCATCCGGGAGATAGTAGGTTCGAATCCCACTATCGGCAGCCCTGAAGATGGTTTTCCGTGGTTTCCCATTTTCACACCAGGCAAATGCTGGGGCTGTACCTTAATTAAGGCCACGGCCGCTTCCTTCCAACTCCTAGGCCTTTCCTATCCCATCGTCGCCATAAGACCTATCTGTGTCGGTGCGACGTAAAGCCTCTAGCAAAAAGCAGCGATATCAGTCATAACATTTGAAAAGAACATAAACATAGCACATACGTTAATGTATAGGAACATGAATGTCATGAACGGCAATCTAGAGACCGGAAATTTTGTGTACTGCAACAGGAATAACACATACAGCATTGTTTGACTCATCTTGCATGGAGGTGTCTTACCGTAAATGACACACTATAGCTGGTTTAGAATGAGCCTCAGTAAGCTTTAACGTCATACATTCATGATGGAATCTCTTTTCTTAGTTGTCTAAGGGTTTTAAACCCATTAATTTTTATATCTCTTTCTTTCCCGACCTTGTCTTTTTCAAAAGGGATAATTCTTAGGATTTAAGCCATGAATATGGTGGTTATGCAGCGCTGGTCTTTGCCATACGACAGGCGGTCTCGTAAGGCTTCAGATTTCTTCTACTAAATTAGCTAAATTTGAAAGAATTCTACAAGTTAATGCTTTTAATCATTCTGATATGGATTTAGACCAATCCGTTTCCGAGGCCAGAATTTCAATCTTCCCAGTCAACACATTGAAACTACCAGATTCCAACAATGCTTGCAACATTTTTCAAGTAAGGTCGTTCATATTTAACTTGGCTGAAAGATTGTTTGCAAAAAGTTTAAAACTACCTCCTTTTATATGTATGTATATTTGTTCTATGTTTTCTCAATAGTTCAAAAAGTAACTTCCGTTTCAAATACGGACAGCAACTATGGACATTGATTCCATACGAGACGTTATGGCAGGCTTGTTAATTTCCAGTTAATTTCATTTTTTAACATTGAAGACAAAAGTTTTTGCAAGAAGTGTGGTCAATTTGTGTAAATAATGTATATATATTTAGATCTTTTGCATTTCCCAAATAGTCCTTAAAAAACATCGAGTTTTTCCATTTATTTCAGTTTCTGATTTGAATTTTGTAATCTACCACGTGATTTTATGGCTGATGAAGTCTCAAATAGAGAGGAAACATGTTCCTAAATATTTTTAATATGTTTTTAATTAAATAGTTCACTTGTAAAGTGATGTGTATTGATTAGGTGGACCAAAACCTAACATTGCTTCTTAGTTTTAATTGTATCAATACGGATCTACACGATGAAGTTAAATTGTACTAATGAAGCCAACCAGGCTAAGAAAGTTTTAAATAGGTTCATGAATCTCAAAATCAGATTAGTGAAAATTTCAAAAGACATAGGATTTTTAAAAGAATTCCCAAATTCTTAAAACCTTCCAGCATTTTTAAAAGAATTCCCAAATTCTTAAAACCTTCCCAAAGAAAAAATATATCATCTCAGTTTCACCTTTCGATTCAAAACAAGGTCAACCACTTATGGTTAAGAAAAGAAATTAAATTTCTTTACAGAAAGAAATCCTTTTTAAATGAAAAGTTGTATTTAGCTCATCTATGGCTGGTCCCTCTAGAGTGGAATTCATTTCAATGTCATGTCACAAATAAAATGGAATGCATCTTAAGTAAGAAACAGGCCACACTGGACAAGAAACTAGATAATTTAAGAAGGGCGAATTATGATATGGAGGTTTATAACAATAACACTAATAATAGGAAATTGGAGTAAATCACTTAACGGCACAAGACAAGTTAAATTCAGTCTATTCAGTGAAAAACCTTTCTAGAATCCATTTCACACACCAAGAATTAGACACTTAATAGAGAACCTAAATTTAATTGGCCAAGTTTCAACAAAGATGATATCATAACAACTATCGCCAAAGCAGAGTCTAACATCCAAAAACTCCATGTAGATTCTCAAGACAATCTTGGGTACGAAATAAAGAAAAGACTCCCTCAGTCAGCTTAAAATCAATATTCCGTTTGACGTTAAATGTAACAGGGATCTTAGGAATAAAATAAAAGGTTATTTTTGTTAGTTTTGCTAGTTGCTTTACGTCGCACCGACACAGATAGGTCTTATGGCGACGACGGGATAGGAAAGGGCTAGGAGTGGGAAGGAAGCGGCCGTGGCCTTAATTAAGGTACAGCCCCAGCATTTGCCTGGTGTGAAAATGGGAAACCACGGAAAATCATTTTCAGGGCTGCAGACAGTGGGGTTCGAACCTACTATCTCCCGAATACTGGATACTGGCTGCACTTAAGCGACCGCAGCTCAAGCTCGGTAAAATAAAAGATAATGACATTATTGTGACTAAGGGAGATAAAGATAATTGTACGGTTATTTTGGATAGAAAAGATTACATTGTAAAACAGAAAAGTTTTTCTCTGATGAGTCGTTTTCCAGAGTCTATAAAAACTCCACAGCTAGGATACAAAAAATTTTAAAATCTTTATTGAAAAGTTCCACATTCATCCTCAATGAAGACGAAATTCAGAAGATAAATATGAACCCAAGATTACCTACGGCAAGAGCGTTGCCTAAAATCCATAAAGCGGGAATACCTGTTAGACCTATCATTAACTACAAGAACAGCCCAACATATAAAATCTCAATTAATACACAGGTTTCTTTTTAACAACTATAAGTTCCACATTAAGTCAATAATAAGAAATTCGGTAGATTTTTGCAAAAGTTTAGAAAGTTTCAAGCTTCAGCCCCATTACTTATGTTCGTTTGACATAACGAATATGTATGCAGATATCCCAGTAATTAAAACAATAAATATTATTAGAACAAATTTAACCAGTTAAGGTCGTCTAGGGACATTAGAGATTGATCAGTTCATGAAAATTCTAGAGTTCGTCACAAAAGTAACTATTTTATGTTCAACAACACTATTTATAGTCAAGAGTTTTTACCAATGGGTATATTAGCCAATATTTATTTAGACCATCTAGAGCACTGCAAAATAATAGGACATATTCCTGATTTGGATTTTTGGACACAATTCATGGACAATACCTTTGTAATAATAGATACGCATTATAACAATAGTAACAATATCTTAGTTTTAAATTCATTAGATGAAAGAATAAAATTCACAGTTGAAAACGAGAAGGACAATGCTTTGAATTCTTAGATGTAACCATTAAGAGGGAACCTGGCAAGTTCTCTTATAAAGTATACAGAAAGGATACGTTTACTCCTGTGACCATTAAAAATGTGATTCTTTAGATCCTGGGAGTCATAAGAGGGCTGCTTATTTCAGTATGGTTTATCGAGCCTTCAATTTACCTTTATCTCGTACAGAAAGAGAAAAATAATTACGATACATACAGAAGATAGCTATTATGAATGGGTTCAGTGTGAACACCATCATCTATCATCTATATATATAAAATAAGAGTTTTATCTGTACATTGTTCAGAATTTGAAAAGAATGGTATTTCTGTATTGGTCATGTCCACAGTAACAAGAAAATGCACTTCTTTCTTTTCCGTAATTTCTGTCTGTCTGTCTGTCTGTCTGTCTGTCTGTCTGTCTGTCTGTCTGTCTGTCTGTCTGTCTGTCTGTCCACACATCACTAGAAAAAGGCTAAAGAGAATTTAATGAAAATCGGTATGCAAAGTCGGGGAATAAGTCGCTACAATCTAAGCCATAAATAATTTTATTCACGCTGATAGAAATGGTAGTTTAGGACAAGGCCTAAAATTTAATTTTCATATATTTGTTATTAGTGGTCCTATCTTAATAAAAATTGGTATTCAAAGTCTGTGAATAAGTTGCTACAATCTAGACTGTAAATAATTTTATTCTCGCTGAGTGAAATGGTAGTTTAGGGGAAGGCCTAAAATCTAATTCTTAAATATTTAAGTCATTAGTGGTCCTATCTCATTGAAAACTGTTATACAAAGTTGGAAAATGAGCCACTACAATCTAGGCTATAAATGATGGAAAAGTACTAGATAACAAAATTTACAAAGAACACAATTTCCGATCATTTATGTATTATTCAGTTTTACCGTACCGACTATGATGAGTGGTATTTCAGAGTCGGAAGAAAACAAATGTGAAGACCTACAATATCGAAAGCGCATAACATTCATCAACAATAACATTACATTGACCATTGTTTGTTGTGGTGTTATTTATCTCTAATGCTGCCTCTCAACTCCGATAGATGGGATTACTGCTGCGTACCGTGTATAATAGCCTGACTGAATATTAGCAGGAAATAGCTGGAGAGTTAGAAAACGTTCTTCTTTAGCATGCCATTCCTTTGGTTCATATATTTTCTGATACTGCTGGTACATAACATACTGGTTCATCATAGAATTCCAGGTGTTCGATCCCTACTCTGACGTGCTGTTTTGAATGAGCAGTGTGCATACTTAAGGTAGAGGCTGACTTAGTTAGTAGTAGTAGTAGTAGTATGACCTGGTCTAGAATAACAATTTAGGCCTATTCCAATTTATAGCACCGCAATTCACTAAATAACTCAAAATTGAACCCTGAAGAGAGCTATTTCTTAAGAAAAGCTTCTTCCTCTTCACTTTTATTAAATTCTACATTCATTTTATTCCAAATCTTCAGTGAAAAGGGGGTTTCTCCTCTGGCTTGGAGGAAAAATTTGCCTCCAGGTCAGATAGATTTTTCCGCAGCCATTGTAGTGAATTGATATTTTCCGACTCATCGGGTACTCCTAGGAAACAGATTAGTAAAAGGGCATAGTTTTTGCCCTGGGAGTCGCCACTATTCAACCCTCTCCCCGCCGAGATAAAGATGAAGAGTGTTCACGGATCACGGCTGTCTGCGGCTTGGTGATTCCAGCTCTGGAACTTTGGACTGTTAGATCGGCAGTGTAATCCTGTTCGTTAAAAGTGATAAAATGTGTGGTGTTTCATTTGATCGAGTATTTTCATATGAAAGCATTTCTTTTAATCGCGCCATTCCTGCTGATGTTATGTTCCTTTCAGTTGGGAAAACCACTAAGACAGTATTTCTGAGGATGTAAAAAGGCAGGTGGAGAGTGAGTGTCTACCATTATAAGGAGAAGTCCCCAACCTGTTTGTGACTGATGGTATGCAAGTGGGTCTACCATTACAGTGAAAATTCCCTAACTCAGTCTTCATATGAGAAAAGATGTTTGGCGACTTCCCCGTCTTACCGAGCTTGATAGCTGCAGTTGCTTAAGTGCGGCAAGTATCCAGTGATTGGGAAATAGTGGATTCGAACCCCACTGTCGGCAGCCCTGAAGATGGTTTTCCGTGGTTTCCCATTTTCACACCAGGCAAATGCTGGGGCTGTAAATTAAGGCCACGGCCACTTCCCTCCCATTTCTAGACCTTTCCTATCCCATCGCCGCCATAAGACCTATCTGTGTCACTGCGACGCAAAAAAAAAAAAACCTTCCCCGTCGTGTTTCTAGGGCAACATTAAGAGCTATGCAATTTAACACAATCTTGCTCACAACGTGTACACTAGAATTCTGTATGCAAAGTAGAATTCCGTAGCGAAGCATGGGTACATCAGCTAATTAAAATTATAAGTAAAGTAAAAAGAAAGAACAACATAAGATTAATACCAGAGAATCCCAAGAGTTCAAAATATGCAAATTTCACCTTTACTAACCCAGGGATTTTTCAAATCATAAAATTATTTAAGAAACACGACTGTCAAGTCTCATTTTCGACCAAAAACAATAATGTTCATATGTTTTATAACCATAATAGTGTTAATCACAATAAAGAGGATTTCTTAGATTCAGGAATATGTAAACTTCAGTGTCATCAATGCTTCGTCATGTACGTGGAGCAAACAGGTAGAAGTTTTCAAACCAGATATCTCGAACACATCAATGCTAACAGACACGAGAAGTATTCTGCAATGAGCATCCATATGGGGGATACTGGTCACCAATATACTGACATAAATAAAGTCTTGACTATTTTTAAAAAAGTAAGCAAAGGGAACCTGATGAACAATTACAAAAATATGTATATAAGTTTGGACCAGAGTATTAACACGAACAAAATTTTAAATGACGTACAAGAGAACAAAAATCTGTTATATGAACAAATACCATCGCTTCTATTCCCACGAAGGATTAATAATTGGAAGTCACCTCCTCCTAATTCAAACTTCCCGTCCTCCTACTCCTACTACAGGCCTTTTCCCACTACTTGCACTGTTCCCCCTCCCTCCCGCCACTAGCCACTTTCCACTGGGCGAAAGAAAACACAACTACAAGACACACAGTAGTGTGGCGAGAAGCAAGTCAGAGTGAGGCAAATTCTAAACCAGCTATAGGGAGTGTCATTTACGGTAAGCTTTTACATCATACATTTGTGATGGAATCTATCTAAGGGTTTAAAACCCATTAATTATTATCTCTCTTTCTTTCCAGACCTTGTCTTTTTCAAAAGGGATAATTCTTAGGATTTAAGCCATGAATATGGTGGTTATGCAGCGCTGGTCTTTGCCATATGACAGGCGGTCTCATAAGGCTTCAGATTTCTTCTACCAAATTAGCTAAATTTGAAAGAATATTCTACAAGTTAATGCTTTTAATTGTTCTGATATGGATTTAGTACCAATCTGTTTCTGAGGTCAGAATTTTGATCTCCCCAATCAACACACTTGAAACTACCAGATTCCAACAATGCTTGCAACGTTTTTCAAGTAAGGTCGTTCATATTTAACTTGGCTGAAAGATTGTTTGCAAGAAGTTTAAAACTACCTCTTTAAATATATGTATATTTGTTCTCCTATGTTTTCTCAATAGTTCAAAAAGTAACTTCCGTTTCAAATACGGACAGCAACTATGGACATTGATTCCGCACGAGACGTTATGGCAGGCTTGTCAATTTCCAGTTAATTTCAGTTTTTAACATTGAAGACAAACGTTTTTGCAAGAAGTGTGGTCAATTTGTGTAAATAATGTATTATATTTATATCTTTTGCATTTCTCATTAGTCCTTAAAGAGACATTGGGTTTTTCCATTTTTTTTAGTTTCTGGTTTGCGTTTTGTAATCTGCCACGTGATTTTATGGCTGATGAAATATCAAATAGAGATGAAACATGTCCCTAAATATTTTTAATATGTTTTTAATTAAATAGTTCACTTTTAAAGTGATGTGTATTGATTGGGTGGACCAAAACCTAACATTGCTTCTTAGTTTTAATTGTATCAATACGGATCTACATGATGAAGTTCGTAAATTGTACTGAATGGCTCAGACGGTAGAGGTGCTGGCCTTCTGACCTCAACTTGGCAGGTTCAATCCTGGCTCAGTTCAGTGGTGTTTGAAGGTGCTCAAATACGTCAGCCTCGTGTCGGTAGATTTACTGGCACGTAAAAGAACTCCTGCGGGACAAAATTCGGTCACCTCGGCGTCTCCAAAAAGCATAAAAGTAGTTAGTTGGATGTAAAGCAAATAACATTTTTATCATTATTATTAAGAGGGGTAAACATGAATACAGTTGGTTAAAGACTAATAACACAGATTATTTTATTTTCCTTTTCTTGTTCCTCTCTATATATGACCTGATCTGACATTTGTGCATTCCTTTTCATTACTTATGAAGGATTTTTACTGTAATTAATTCTAAATTTCCATGCAAGAAATCAAAATCATGCAGGCTATAAAAATTAATATCTGTTTTATTAAATTCATACTACTTTTAATACTACATATAAATTTCATAATTTTGTTCCAATATCTGTGGTGTTAATTACAGTTTATGCCTGTATAACAAACACTAAAAATCTCTTTGGCTAGAGGCTTATATTTTGTGTTTTATATTTTGCATTAGTGCTTGTTGGTTTGCAGGACCACCCCACAATGATGCAAATAGTCTTCTCTCTTCTGAGAGAGAATCTTCATGATGCATTCTTCTTGCATTACAAACTATTGACTTTGTAGCCTGAACTACTTCTCTAGCATATTTTGTCCGTAAGCTTAACCACTCCATCGCAGCTTTAACAGAATCACCCGAGCTGATAATGTCGTCTATTAAACCGATCTTGAGAGCTTCCTTTGGATCTGTTATCCTGGCTGTAGTTAGTAAGTCCAGTGCAGTCCGGTAGCCTACAAGACTCGCTAACCTAGTAGCTCCACCCCATGCTGGAACAATTCCCATGCGAGAATGCACAAAGCCAATTCCTTTAGCATTTTCCATCATAAGTCGAAAATCACAAGCAACTGCTAGCTCTGCTCCACCTCCCAGTGCTCCTGTGAGAAAAATAGACAATAATATAATTAATGAAGTCTTAGCAGTAAAAGTAAGAAAATGAGAGATAGACCAATGAAACAGTGTTTAGACATGACATTTAACAAACATCTCCTCTTATAACCCTTTCTCACCTAACACACACAGTAGTGCAAGTTAGTTTTTTTAAAATCCGCTTTGCTAACGTTTTGCCATGCTAACTAATCGCTTTTTTCACGGCAATCCAGACTGCAATGATTGTGTGTGTTTCACAGAGTATGCCTCTTGTTCCTTTTGCAGTGGTTGGCCAGCAGACCTAGAATTTGTCGATGCAAAAGTAGAACCAAAACTTGCAGTGTAAAGTGAGATGTCTATCTGTGCTTCTCCAAGGAAAACATTTCAAGATTAAATTCACATAGCTCAATCATAAAAGTACCACTGCAGCTTGGCCTGATGAGTTGAATACCACACCACTCCGAAGCACTGGTCGGCTATTACATCGTTGTGACCCCACTGTGAGCTATCCTGCGATAAGCACGATGCAGTGACGATGTACCTAGGGAGATATGGTATGTCTCTCCACTTACTAAATGTGCCTTGCTAGGCTTCAGTGATCAAAAAGGAAATTCCCATAAGGGAACTTTTATTTATTGCTTCCGACTGAGAACATTAATTCAGGTAGCTCAATTGTAAAAGTACCACTGACGTATCTCCTCAACAATATGCCAGCACTATTGTTTTCCCCGCTGCTGCCCCATCCACATTGTCGCCGCTGTACCGGCATTGTAGCATTCCTTAAGCCTACCTGCACTCCTTGCCTTCATTGTCACAACATGTTCGATACAGTTTGATTGGGATATGTTTCCACTGTCAAAGTCCTATAACAAGTAGGTCTACTTCTTCCATCTTATTTCCATAATTTTGTTCCCGATATCTCTCTTCAATCCTGACCACCTCTAGGAAGTATGGTAGTAATAGTGATATATATATATATATATATGATATCTTTTTTCTCTATAATTCCCTGTTATTGATTGCTTTATTAGATAATGCATTGCTCTTTCAATCTACTGGTAATCTGGCTAATCCATCTTGTTGGGACTCTTCCCCATGGCTTCTGTCCCTTCGTTTTTTACAGAATGATCATCTTCTCCACATACTACTACTAAATGTTTTCATTCCTCTCCTGAAGTGAGGAGGCAAGCCCCCTACATGGTGATGCCATCACTTAGGCCAGGAGACATGTATTAGAGAAGTAAATGTGGGGAGAAGGTGATAGGGTTGGCGGCTGTGGCCTATACTGGGAACTGTCACGACATTCGCCTTAGTGCAGGAGAATGGAAAAACCACGGAAAACTGTTCTCAGGACAGCCCATCTCCGTCTCCCGAATACAGAGGCGTAGAGCATGGTAGAGTCATGGCCACCCCTCCTTTGCTTAGTTGTCCAGCCGGAGTGCAGAACTGATGAACCACGGACCAACTGTGGCCACTTGTGGTCTGAAAAGCACTCGGCATCCGCTGATGTTCTCCACATTTTCTGGTCATGTCCTCATTCCATGATCAAAGTATTTCAGTTGATGGAGCTAAACTTGGCCTGACATTCTCCTTTCAATTTTAAGCTCTCTTAGGATGGAGTTATTTGTTTAGTGAGCGGTCCATAGAATTCGCAACAACCCTCTCCAACAAAAAATGTTGGTTTCATAGATCTTATTCATCTCCTTCTTGCTTAATGTCCAATCGCATCCGAATATTAATATAGGAAATACCAGACAGTTCACCAGTCTTATTTTCAGGTTCTTGGAAATTTTTTGGGCCTTCCACAGTCTTGTTAATTTTTTCATTTTCACCTTAACCAGACTGCATCTCTTCTCCTGAAGACTCAGAATTTGTTATCAGAGATCCAAGATAAATGTATTAATTGATGACGCTAAAGCGGTCCATCCACTTTATTTCTGGATGGTTGTTATTCTGGCTGTCCATTATAATTATTTTTATTTCTGAGGTGTTCAGTTTTACTGAGTTCTTGCTTGTCCTTTTGAATTAACTGATATGGATTGAATAATGTACACAAGATGTGCAGAGCTACATAATGTTACATTGCAAGTTGATGCAGAATTCAATTAGTGATCTGTCCCATTTAACACAACGAGTAACATGGTATCAATCACAAAACTTATCACACAGTTCACAGAGACAGCTCACAATCAGTCGGCTTATGATCAAGTAAGAGATGGATTACAATAAAAAAATTTAAATGGATCTTGCATTGAAAGGAGTAGTGCATTTGAAGGTGGATTTGAAAGTAATATTGTTATATTATGATAATGTGATTTTAGCTCTAAAACATGTATAATTAATGTTATTTCAATTAAAACAAGCTTTCCTATTCACCAAATTTTAAATTGATACTTTCAAAATAATTCGAATCGCACGAACATCCTCTCAGTGTAAATGAAATGCTTCACTTTAAGCTTTATTTTGCATTCTAGATGCATTGTGACTTTTAGATTTTATGGTGGTCTCCATGTATGGCTAGTAAATTCACAGTGTCATAGGTCTTGATTTGTGCTAGACCATAATCTGTTCATCATGGCCTACATTGCATAGATTTCTGGCCAGATTTCCCTTTGTTTCCTTTCCCTTTCTTCGACTGTTTCTTTCTTTTGGCTATAGAGGGCAGAGCAAACTTAATCTGTAAGTCTATAAGGAAGGTTTCTCATGCCAACTCATAAGCTAGTCTAGAGCAAGTACAGTACAAATAATTTCGTGTGGCTATTTCTAGCCGAGTGCAGCCCTTGTAAGGCAGACCCTCCGACGAGGGTGGGCGGCATCTGCCATGTGTAGGTAACTGCATGTTATTGTGATGGAGGATAGTGTTATTTGTGGTGTCTAGAGCAAGTGTATTTGGATATTCCCAGGGCATATTTCAGGAAATGTACCTTGTCAGCCTCTAGGAGGTCCCTTGCACTCAGTTTTTTCCCAGATTGCTTCTATTCTCTAAGCAATACTGACATGCTATTTGTGCTGAATTGGTTTTCATTAACTACTGCAACCATGTATAACCTTGTTTAAAGAAAGTCCAGGTAGTGTTTTGAGGCTGCAGCTGTTCTGTTTTTAATATGGATCCTAAGAGAATTCATAGTTGTATGGAGGGTCATGCCAAGGTATTTAGATATTACAGTCCAAAGTGCTTTGTTTTTTGAAGAGAATTCTGTCTGTTATGCTCCTGACTGAAGGAGACAAGCTGGGACAAGCAGAAAGATCATCAGTCGCTGAACACTCGCTGCTAGCAAGCCATGACATACAGTACAGCAATACCAAAGTACTGTCAACTACTGTATCTTATCACGCCTGGCAACAAAGGGAAGCCATTGAAATCCTGAAGCACACAAACAACTTCAACTGTAAGGAGGAGTCTGAATGGGTAAGCAAAGTCTCGTTTCCAGTCCTGAAAGTCTTAAATCCTGGAGGACACTATGGCCACGACAGACCAGAAAAAGCAACGGGTGATCAGTTGCCTGTCTCCGACAAGGCAGGTACGTCGGGCTCCTTAATGCTTCAATCATTCGCCGAAGAACAGCCAATCAGCAACTGCCCCTCCAGCATGGTGGGCGGACCAATAGGCGAGCAGTACACCATAGCCTGCACTATATAATGAGGTGGAATTGCAACACCTCTCCATTCCACCGTGAGCTTTGCTGCTATCAAAGTCAGTTGGAACTCTTGATAATGCTGAACGCAGTCTTCAGTGAAACGTCCGGACACACACATGCTCATGGACCATGGCCTACAAGCCCAGAAAACATTGACATGATTTGTAATGTTGGCTGTGAAAGCCTCAATTTCTTATACAATGTTTAAATCAATCACCCCACCCAATTTTAATTTGGAAATTTATCACGTGCTGATTAATAAAAAAGCCCTACTTATATATCCATTTGGTAAAAAGAGCATTTATAATAATAATAATAATAATAATAATAATAATAATAAAAACCATGTGAGTAATGTTAAAAAACTAATTTTCATGACTGACCTGATCCTTCAATCAAAGCAACTGTAACAAATGGTAACTTCTCAAACCGGTTTAAGACACTGTGCATGAAGCATGACATCTGGAAACCATCGTCAGGATTTGAGGTTTTATGGACAAAATTCAGATCAGCTCCTGAACAAAATGTACTGTTACTTCCATACATAAGGACACCTTTACCAGACTGCCATGACTCGAGCCTTGTAACTGCATTGTCAAGGTCTACCATCATTTTACCTGAAAAGTAAATAAATAGACATGTGAAGAAATAACTGACTGACCAAACAAGCTTCTCATACAACCAAGAGAGAACTTTTAGTGGTTTTCAAACACTCCATGAACAATGCATTTTTTTTAAATTGCCACATATTATCAAAACTACAAATTTTACTTCATATTTTGTAAAACAGTGTGTCTTGTATTTATTTCTCACTATAGCAAATTATCAATAATGGATTAATCTCATCCATTCATTTCACAAGCAACAATAATAATATTTTAAGAGGAACAAGAAGGGAAAAGAAAGCTATTGCGTATTTGTGTTTAATATAATAATTAACCTAATAGTCCACCATTGTGCTGTGATTAGCTGCCAGCCCCGGAGGCCCAGGTTCAATTCCTGGCTCTGTCACAAAATTTGAAAAGTGGTACGAGGACTGGAACGAGGTCTACTCAGTCTCGGGAGGTAGAGGGTTTTGATACCTATCTCTGCCATCCTTGAAATGGTTTTTCATGGTTTCCCACGTCTTCTAACTTAATACCATGGCTGCTTCCTTCCATCTTCCTTGTCTATACCTTCCCTCTTCCTTGCCTATCCCTCCCAATCTTTCCCATCCCCCACAAGGTCCCTGTTCAGCATAGAAGGTGAGGCCACCTGGGTGAGGTAGTGGTCCTCTTCCCCCACTTTTATATCTGAACAAATGTCTCACGCTCCAGCACACTGCCCTTGAGGAAGTAGAGAAGGGATCCCTTGCTAATTCGGGGAGGGGTGAACTCTGTGGCTTGGTTCTAAAAGGGCCAATGTCATCTCTTGTCGAAATTGAAATATTAACTGATACAAACGCGTTTTATCCTGGCTTGCAACATGTTAAAAGGGCCAATGTCTCTATTAAGTACTAAACGAACAGTTAACATTTAATTAAATAAGCCTTTGCCAATAATGTTAGATTACCGATAAAGATTAGAGACCTGGCAATTTTTAAAGAATACGATAGAAAAGATTAGCATTTAATAAGGTGACTTTCCACAAAGAAAGTATAAAGTTATTTAAAGTTAGTTGTTGAAAAAAACAATTGGAAAACTATAAGCAAAACTTCAAATGCTCGTAGCTCAAAAACAGGTTTTTTGACATTGGCCCTTTTAGAACCAAGCCACAGAATTAACCCTGAAGGGTAAACGGATTAAATAAATTTTTTAAAATTATAATAAACACACAAGACTCAAAGAAAACCATTTTGACAACAACATAATGTGTTAAAGGTTAATAAAATAACTCAGCACAATAAACGAAAGAGCATGACTTTGCTATGGTACCAGACAAGTTAACCATGCGGTTAGGGGCACACAGTTGCGAGCTTGCATCCGGGAGATAGCGGGTTTGAGCCCCATGTTCAAGATGGTTTTCCGTGGTTTCCTATATTCATACCAGGCAAATGCTGGGGCTGTACCTTAATTAAGGCCACGGATAATTCCTTCTCACTCCTAGGCCTTTCCTATTCTATCGTTGCCATAAGACCTATCTGTGTCGGTGTGACATAAAGCAAGTTGTAAAAAAAAAAATTTAATAAAATTATTATCATCTATTTCCCTTGTCCAGCTCCTGCTAGGTCAAGATGTTTATTGGTACCTTCCCATCTTCCTCTACCCAACCAGCATTGTTCTTCCTTAACTGTGTTCCAATCCCAGTTTTTTCTAATTATACTATTCTTGATCATTTTCAACCACCTTAGTCAAGGTTTTCCTCTTGCCCTCAGTGCTTCTATCTGGGTCTGCTTTGGCATCCTTCCCTCTTCCATCCTGTTAAAATGTCCTAACCATCCAAGTTTATCCCTTTTCATTATGTTGTAAAGCTTTTTCACTCTGATTTCCTTCCTGACATCCTCATTTCTTACACTGTCCTCTCTTGTCTTTCCTATCATATTACTTAAAAATTTCATTTCACTGGCCTGGATTCTATTCTCCTGTCTTTTTGTCAGTGTCCAGGGTCTCCAATGCATATGCCAGAATTGGACAGTAGTATATATTTACACTTCATTGGTACTTCCTTCCTCCACACCAGGTTTCTCACACTCGGGTAGAAAGCATTTTACTGATCTCCATGTCCAGCCCTGCATCAGTTTGCTTCCCAAATACTCGAGGCTCACCACAATTTCAATGTTCTGTCCACTTATTTTTATAATTCCTTTTCCTTCCCTTTATCCTCTAGCCAGCACTATTGTCTTACTCTTTTTCACATAGATTTTCATTTTTTTTTCAATTTTTACTAATCTCACCCAACACGTCGAGTTGCCCTTGTACTTCCCCTCTGTTTCCTCCCCACACCACTATTAATCTGCAAACAACATTACCTTCAGCTCCCTATTGCCATATTTTACCTTTTCTCCTTCACAATTTCATCCATTATGATTATGAATAACAGTGATAACAGCATACTTCCTTGTCATAGTCCAGTTTCATTCCAAAGCCAGTCTGTCCTCCCAACATCTGTCTGGATACTGTAGCAACAATTTTTGTACCTTATTTTAACATATTATCATTTGTTTTCCAAATCCGTTCTGTTGCATTACTTTCCATACCTTTGTTCTGGGTCCATAATCAATCAATCAATCAATCATCAATGATCTGCATTTAGGGCTGTTACCCAGTGGCAGATTCTCTATCAGTTGTTTACCTAGCCTTTTCCTAAACGTTTTCAAAGAACTTGGAAATTTATCGAACATTTCCCTTGATAAATTATATCGATCCCTTACTCCTTGTCCTATAAATGAATCTTATTCTTCCTGATATGTTTCTTCTTATGCAGGTTGTCCATATAAATGAATAGTTGTCCCAATTTTTCTTCTTGAATTCTTCATATCATGATCTTAACTATTTAAAAAAATCTGTTCAAGATTATTCGTCTACTAATGTCATTCCACGCCATCTTTCCACTGACAGCTCGGAACATACCACTTATTTAAAATTATAACAGTTGAGGAGATCCACCAAATCAGTACAGCCTTACAATCACTCTTAGTGATCAATTATATTCACACAAAAAAAACACTGTACCGGTACAGTAGTCTAAATTAAAAGAGCTTGAAATAAGACATTGTCTACATAATGGTGTGCTCAAACATAATAAACATTTAAAACAAGGTCTAACACATTAAAAACACTGTATACACAGTGTATATTAAGAACATTCAACTTGAATCGTAAAGAATAGTCCAAATTAAAATCTAAAATCGAAAGATGCCCTTTCTTCAAATTATAACGGTCCCATTTTAAAAATCCTTCTTAAAGTTAAAACGTGCCTCTTCTGCAATGTTCATTAAAGAACTTCTGTTGTCGGCATGCATTAATGGAAGAGGGAAATCCTCAAGGTTGAATCGTATGGCTGGTGGTCCTATACACAGGAACCACACTCTAACTTGGGTCTTACCAGATACTTATACACCCTCTCCTTTACATCCTTTCTACAAGCCCTACATACCCTTAGAACCATGTGAAGAGATCTGTAAACTTTCTTAACAATCTCGTTAATATGAAGATCATTTCTTATATTAACACCTAGGTATTTAAGTAAAGTAAACCTTTATTTTTCTCCAGATCTTTCAGTTACATTATCTAATCGATTTTAATGGAGAAAAATAACAATTCTCAAATGGAAAAAAAGGAAAAAGAAGGGGTAATAACATGCAAAACTATGACAGTTACAGCAAAAACAAGGAACAAGAAAACCAGATGTCATAGACAATACATATAAAAATACAATGATACCCCACACTGGTGGGCATAACAGCACATAAAAAAGAGGAGAAGGGAAAGTCAGTCCACTGGCCTCTCGGCCAGCTGAATTAAAAGTGAAATTAAATGGGCAAAATACGGCAACCCCAGGTATAAACCACCTCACTTCCTGGATATGTGATGGCATGTGTCACCTGCCTGAACTAGCATCTATTACATATGCCAGTAAGTCTCTCTGTGGTGGCACACGCCAGCACCTCCCCTCCCCCCTTCCCTGCTACTAGTCTGCAGCTAGGAAGGTCGACAACTCCACTGTGCTGATTCAGTACATTGCTTGTGTCATGACAAACCACTACACTATCTTCCTTCTCTAGGCACAACTGAGACTTTGCCTTTAAGGCTACTGAACATCTTTTTCTGGTTTTTGTCAAAAACCTACACAAATTCCCAGCATTTTTCCATTCCGCCACTAACCACCTCAGAAGCTTATCTTCATTGCATGGGTGAGAAATCCACTCTAACTGTTGTTTATTAAACATCCATCTCTCTTCCAGCGTTCCTTTACACTCTGTCAGCAAATTAGTCTTTCCTTTCTTCACCACATAATACACACAACGCATTTACTTTTAACTTAGTCCAGCCTTTATTAACATATACACCTAACAACCACCAGATTAGCCCTCTTCTCACCCCACTATTTACATTTGCCACTCTCAGATTTAGCATTTGATTAACTCTCAGAAACATTTTTAGGGTAGCCTTCTCCCGATATTCGGCCTCCAATTCTTGTTCAGCAATATTTCTCGCCCTCTTAATCACGTATTTCCAATGCGTGCCCTTACTCCCGCCCCATTTAACATTATAAAAATCGCCCAACCCCAGTCTATCTAAGGTGTTGTTCACCTTGTCCACCAAGTAATCATAATTATCCTCCATTTGACTTTGGTAGGCCGACTGTAGGATCAGGCCCCCTACCCCTTCTCTTAATCTACACCAGTAACCAAGCACTCTTTTTAAAATATCGATCTTAATATACTCTTTACACAACATCTTCACACCTGCACTCGCGGTGCACAGGGTTAGGCCTGTAACAATCTTGCAGAACCTACTCTCTACCTGCTCTAATATCACACACTCTTTTTCTACGCCCGAGACCTACAAAGCATACAGCATTTTCCCCTTCACCACCGTGTTAAATACCATACTTTGTATAGCATAGCTTGCTCCCCTAAATTTATTTTCCAATATCCTGTTTACTGAGAGTGCAGCTTGGCCTTTCCATTTCATACTCCTAATCTGCTCCATCCAACTACCATTTCTACTCAACATCACCCCCAGGTACTCCGTCTTTTCCACCACCTCAATCTCTTCCCCGTTTATTGCCCACTTTACTCCCAGTTTCTTTTTATTCCCTTTCCTGCATACCATCACCTTAGACTTCTTACTGTTGATCTTCAATGACCATTTCTCTGCAAAACTCCCTAATTTATTCAAACTTTTTTGCAAACCCCCAGGTGTCAACAACAGCAACAACACATCATCTGTTTGCCTAGAACCGGGTAAGCCCATTTTCTTTCTACATGGCCACCTAGTAGGTCATTTATAAACAATAGGAAAAGGATTGGCGACAATTTACATCCCTGTTTCAACCCAACTTTCGACTCAATCACTCCACGCACCACCCCATCTTCCACCCTGATGCTACAATAGACTTTCTCGTATATACTTCTGATTGCTCTTCTCATCTTCTCTCCCACCCCAACCCTCCCCAATCTTTCAAACAGGGCCTCCCTGCTCACTGTATGGAACGCCTTCTATAAGTCAATTGTGGTAATAAATACTTTGGCACCTGCTTTTCTCGCATATTTATCAATTATGGTTCTCACGATCATTAAATTATCAGCCGTCATCCTCCCCTTCCTAAATCCATTTTGAAAGCACGATATAATTGAGTAATCCTCTGCCCACTTCCTCAATCTATTTGCTAGAATACCTGTGTACACCTTGCTCAGGGAGTCCAGCAGGGTTATACCTCTATAATTAGTGGGATTTGTCCTGCCCCCTTTATTTTTATAAATAGAACATATAATCCCCTTCTGCCATTCTTTAGGGAATTTCACCCCTTCAAATATCTTGTTGAAGAATGTTACCAGACACACTATCATCTGCTTATTTTCTGCTACTTCCTTCCAATACTCATTAGTTATCCCACTTTCCCCACCCACAGTCCTGGTCTTCAAATTCTTTATCACTCCCCTCACCTCCTCACCTGTCATTCTCTTTTCCAGCTCTTGGCAGCTCCTCTCTAGCCCCCTATCTACTTTATCACCTCCGTTGACCCTTACCCACCCTTCCTGTTCTCCTAAGTCGACAAGATGGCGACTACTGTGTGCGAGTCTATGACATCGTTGGTGGATAATGGTGTAAGATGCAGTGAAAAATGTGGCAAATGCAGAAGAGTAGATAAAAATGGGATTCTGTGCCGTAAGTGTGATGAATGGTACCATTTTTGTTGTGCAAATATTGTAAATAGGACTGATATTGAAGAAAGTGTGTGGCTGTGTCCCGAGTGTAAATAAACTGATAGTGAGGCAGAACAACAAGAAAGAGAGACTTACGAATCTATGCTTAAGATTTTAGGAGTGCTACAAGAAGACTTATGTGCTCTGAAACTTGAAAATAAAAGCTTAAAGGACAGAATAAAGAAACTGGAAGATAAAGAAGACAGTGGAGAAGAAAAATCACCATGGACGGAAGTGACGCGTAGCCATTTTAGGCCTAATATTAAACATATGGGAAAAACTACGCACAACTTAAAAAACTATTAAGGCTTAAAGATTTTTGTCTTTATTTATAGCTTTGAAGGCTATTAGTTTTATTAACTTAAAGCTGGGAAAAAACTCTTTGCAGTGCCAAAATAGATTTCAGTCATTGCAACATGTTCCAGAAGAAGACACATCAAGTTTTCCGAATAATTATAAATCCAGTGGAGGTAACCTACAGAAGAAGAAACCAACCGAAAGTCAAGATCGCCAAAAATTCATCTCTACGCAGACTGTCAAGGACGGGGTATAGCAGAAGGCATCAAGGATGAGCTGCATAATCCAGAAACTGAGGTTTTAGGACTAATAAAACCAGGTGCCAAAACTGAAGACGTCCTTTCAAGTTGTGATCCTGTGTTAGAGAAGGACAATTATGTGGTGATTGTGAGTGGTACAAATAACATTGCTGCAAATGAAGGTGAGGAACCAATTACTACCTGACTCAAAAGTAATTGTAGTTAATGTGCCACCCAGGTATGACCTTATAGAGGATTCGTGTGTGAACAAAGCTGTACATGATGTAAATATAAAAATCAAGAGATTATGTAAGAGTTTTAGAAATGTCTATGTAGTAGATACTTTAGGTCTTGGCAGGCAAATGTTCACTAGGCATGGGTTACATCTGAATGGTAATGGAAAAGCAACTCTATGTAGACAAATTGCTACAATTATCAACAGAGATAAGCAAACTAATATGCACTTAAGAAAACCCATACCACTAAATTGGCATATACAGGGAAACTTGCCAGAAAACCCAGATCCTTAAATCAAGATCTGTGTACAAAGATCTGGATTCCAGGGACGTTCTCAACTCATGAGTCAAATGTTACCCAATTGCAACAGTCAAGTTTTAGGGAGGAAGGGGGTCTGAGATTGCTCTTGGTAAACTGTCAGAGTGTAGTAAATAAACAATTAAAATTTGATACATTGATGGAATCTTATGAGACTGATGTGGTGATAGGAGTGAAATCATGGTTGAGAGAAGGGGTGGGTAATAGAGAAGTATTTCCAAAAGGGTATACAGTGTATCATAGAGACCGAGGAGATAAAAAGGAAGGGGGGGGGGGTGTTTATTCTGGTGAAGGAAACTGAATGGTTTACCAATGAAAGGAATGAAATATTAGGGATAAAATTAGTTTGTGATTATTGAAGGAGGTGTAAATTATAGGAACATATAGGCCTGGAAGAGAGGAAAGAGACATGGAAATATTTGAGAAAATAATAGATTACACTCATAAAAACAATAATGATACGGTAATAATTGGGGAAGATCTAAACTTGCCTGAAGTTGAATGGAATGGAGCTGCAAGTGAAGCCCATGAACAGAAACTGGCAAATAAGTTATTTTGGGAGGGAGGATTTACACAAGTAGTACAAGAACCGACTCGTCTCAATAACTTGCTAGATGTATTCTTGGTTAAACCATGGGAAATTGTTGATAAAACTGAGGTAATTGAAGGAATAGGTGGCCATAAGGCTGTAATAATTGATGTAGGACTCATACCAAAAAGGCTTAATAAGAGGGTCACACAAGGTAAGAAATTATGCAGAAAAACTAAAGTTGATGAATTTGGGACTTACCTTAAACCACAATTCTGTTGTTGGATAAGTGAAGGGAGTAATGTGGATACACTTTGGGCTAAATTTAAAGGAATCATTTGGGAAGGAGAGAAGAGATATGTACCTGTTACGAAAGGTAAAATGACCTCAGACCCTGTTTATTATACAAGGGAAATAAGAAAATTAAAAAGAAAATGTAGAATAGTAAACAGGAAAATCAAAGAGGGTAGGGAGAATAGAGAAACTAGAAAACAGCTAATGAGGGAACTGAATAGAGTGAAAAACGAAGCAAAAGAGAAATATATGAATGGCATACTTCAAGAGGGTAATGACCACAAAGGGAAATGGAAAAAATGTATTCATATATTAGGAATCAAAAAGGAAAAGGAATCCAAATTCCTACAATGGTGGGAGAAGGGGGTGAACAATATTCAACAGATACTGAGAAAGCAAATCTATTTAATAGGGAATTCAGAGATTCAGTAGAAGATTGTCAGGAGTTGGAAACAGTAACAGAAGATAGAGAGGGAGAGACACATAGGGAAACAAGAAGCTTCTCATTCACAAATGAAGATATTTTCAGAGAAATCCAACTGCTTCAGCAAGGAAAAGCAGCAGGAAGTGATCAAATTACTGGGGAGGTATTAAAGACAATGGGGTGGTACATAGTGCCCTGTTTAAAATTTCTCTTTGACTATGTCATAAATAATAGTATAATACCAAAAGAATGGAAGGAATCTATAATAACACCAATTTATAAAGGAAAGGGTGATAAAAGGAAACCAGAGAACTACAGACCAATCAGCCTGACCAGTATAGTTTGTAAAATGTAAAATACTGGAGAGTTTAATAGCAAAGTACATCAGAGGGATATGTGATGATAAAAATTGGTTCATGAGGAGCCATGAGGATTTAGAAAGAAATTTTCTTGTGAGGCACAACTGATGGGATTTCAGCAGGACATATCAGATCAGTTGGATTCAGGAGGCCAGTTAGATTGCATAGCCATAGATCTTTCCAAAGCCTTTGATAGAGTGGAACATGGAATATTATTAAAGAAATTGGAGGGAATAGGATTGGACATAAGGGTTATACGTTGAATAACATTTCTAAATTCAAGGGTTCAGAAAGTCAAAGTAGGAAATAATATATCACAGGAAGAGAAAGTTTGGAAGGGAATTGCACAGGGTAGTATAATCGGTCCATTACTTTTCTTAATATACGCAAATGATTTAGGGAACAATATAACATCAAAAATAAGATTGTATGCAGATGATATAATTGTTTATAGGGAAATAAATAACATTGAGGATTGTTCAGAATTACAAAGGGACCTTGAGAGTATCCAACAATGGGTTGAAGACAATAATATGAAGGTTAATTGAGGCAAATCAACTGTTACAACTTTTACAAACAGGAGCTTTAAAACTGAATTTGAATATACTTTGGATGAGATAGTTATCCCAAAAGATGGCGAGTGCAAATACTTAGGTGTGAAATTCGAAAGTAATTTGCACTGGAAGGGTCATGTTGATGACATTGTTGGTAAAGCATACAGATCGTTACATGTAATAATGAGGCTACTTAAAGGATGCAACAAAGAATTAAAAGAAAAGTTACTTAAGTATGGTTCGTTCATTATTGGAATGTGCAAACAGTGTTTGGGATCCTCACCAAGAATACCTAATAAAAGAAATAGATAGTGTGCAGAGGAAAGCAGCAAGATTTGTAACAGGAGATTTCAGGAGTAGTGTATCAGAAATGTTAGAGGAACTTGGGTGGGAAACTTTAAGTAAGAGAAGGGAGAAAACTAGACTTATAGCCTACACAGGAGAAGAAGCACGGGGAGAAATCCCTGAAAGGCTTCAGTTGGAAAATAATTATATCGGCAAAACTGACCACAAGTATTAAATTAGAAGGAATTTTAGCAGAAGCGACTGGGGTAAATTTTCATTCATTGGGAAGGGCGTGAAGGAGTGGAACAGTTTACCAGGGGTAATGTTTGATCCTTTTCCAAAATCTGTCCAGATATTCAAGAAGAGAATAAAACAGCAACAGGGAAAATAAATGAAATGTTAGAGGATATTCGACTAGTGCAGGCTATTGTAAATAAAAAATGTGTGTGAAAAAATTAATTCCATCCCCTGCTCCACGGAGTTTGGACAGCCAAAGTAGGGGACTGCCTGTAGGGGTGAAGTACAGTGGGGACTTTGAGGGCCCTGGGACCACTACAGTAGCTGTGAAGGCCCTTCAGGAACTTTGAAAAGTAGTGGCAAAAGGGGCTCTGGTTAAGACGCAGCAGGTTGTTATGCTACTTAGGTTCCAAAATGGGTTAAAAAAAAGTAAATAAATGCAATGTAAATTTTAATCTTATACCAGTTGCATAGTATTATTTGAAGTAATTCCACATACTGTATATGAGTTGACTATGTTTGTAAGTATAGGAGATATTATAAGTAGAATTTTGTAAACAATATAAATTTATTAAGGATGATCTGTTTGTTTAATAGAAAAAATTGTTAGCGTAAATTGTATATTATTGTATTCTAGAAAAATTTTCTTCTCTCGTTAATTTAAAATTTAGTGCTTGACAATAATGTATTTTAGTGTACCATTTGCCACTGAGGTAGACACCTCATTTGCAAATAAAGAGATTTTGATTTGATTAATAATTCCTGGAAATATTCTACCCATGTTCATATCCGATTTTCGGTTTTGTCACTCTACTCGTCCCTCTATTAATTTTTTTAACCCTCGCTCACACCTCAATCAATCAATCAATCAATCAATCAATCAATCAATCAATACTGATCTGCATTTAGGGCAGTCGCCCAGGTGGCAGATTGCCTATATGTTGTTTTCCTAGCCTTTTCCTAAATGATTTCAAAGAAATTGGAAATTTATTGAACGTCACCCTTGGTAAGTTATTCCAATCCCTTACTTCACTTCCTATAAATGAATATTTGCCCCAATTTGTCCCCTTGAATTCCAACTTTATCTTCATATTGTGATCTTTCCTACTTTTATAAACGCCACTCAAACTTATTCGTCTACTAATGTCATTCCACGCCTTCTCTCCGCTGACAGCTCGGAACATACCCCTTAGTGGAGCAGCTCTCCTTTCTCTCAATTCCTCCCAACCCACACTTTGCAACATTTTTGTAACGCTACTCTTTTGTCGGAAATCACCCAGAACAAATCGAGCTGCTTTTCTTTGGATTTTTTCCAGTTCTTGAATCAGGTAATCCTGGTGAGGGTCCCATACACTGGAACCATACTCTAGTTGGGGTCTTACCAGAGACTCATATGCCCTCTCCTTTACATCCTTACTACAACCCCTAAACACCCTCATAACCATGTGCAGAGATCTGTACCCTTTATTTACAATCCCGTGTATGTGATTACCCCATGAAGATCTTTCCTTATATTAACACCTAGATACTTGCAATGATCCCCAAAAGGAACTTTCACCCCATCAACACAGTAATTAAAACTGAGAGGACTTTTCCTATTTGTGAAACTCACAACCTGACTTTTAACCCCGTTTATCATTATACCATAGCCTGCTGTCCATCTCACAACATTTTCAAGGTCACACTGCAGTTGCTCACAATCTTGTAACTTATTTATTACTCTATAGAGAATAACATCATCTGCAAAAAGCCTTACCTCCAATTCCACTCCTCTACTCTTATCATTTATATATATAAGAAAACATAAAAGTCCGATGATACTGTTTTGAGGAATTCCCCTCTTAATTATTACAGGGTCAGATAAAGCTTCACCTACTCTAATTCTCCGAGATCTATTTTCTAGAAATATAGCAACCCATTCAGTCACTCTTTTGTCTAGTCCAATTGCACTCATTTTTGCCAGTAGTCTCCCATGATCCACCCTATCAAATGCTTTAGACAGGTCTATTGCGATACAGTCCATTTGACCTCCAGAATCCAAGATATCTGCTATATCTTGCTGGAATCCTACAAGTTGAGCTTCAGTGGAATAACCTTTCCTAGAACCGAACTTCCTTCTGCCTTCTTTCTCCTTCCCTGTTCTTGCACTCCCTATTTAAAGCTTCCGTTTGAGCCTGCTAAACCTTTTTCTTCTCTCCTATCATTTTCTTGAATTATTTCCTCATCCTGCAAAACTTTTCCCATAACCCCCTCTCACCATGTTCAGAAGGCCAGTGCCTCAACCGTCTGAGCCACTGAGCCCGGTGAGACGTATCTTCCTTCCTATCCTCCATCACAAGTATAATTAACTCCCTCAAACTTGCTACCTCTTTCCTCATCTTCCTTAGTTCCTACTCACACCCACAGTCTGTACACCTGCCTCTGTCAGTCATTCTGTTTCCTCTTCAAAGATGTGTGAAATAACATGGAAATATCAACAGAAATAAAATAGTGTATTGTATGAATAGAAGTAGACTATATACACTGACTGACCAAATGTGTTGAGATAGCGGAGCACTGATGCGCAGGTGTGTTTTCTGCGTACCACACGCCCCCTGTGCCAGCGGCAGTTGTATGGGAACCTTGTGAGCAGTGGCTGTGCATGTGACAGGTGTAACATGGAACGTCGTCGTGAGCTGACACCGTTCGAACGGGGTATGGTGGTCGGTGCCCGTCGGCTCGGAAGTGCGATTTCGGAAGTGGTGCGAGAATTCGGCTTCACACGATCAACCGTGTCCAGGGTGTATGCGGGTGTCACCGTCCACATCAGACGAACGACCGGCCGTCCAGCCACCCTCGATGACCGTGACCGGCGACATCTGAGACGGATTGTCAATAGTGACAGACGGGCAACCGTGCAACAAATCACGGCTCAATTCAACGCAGGCCATGCTAGACACGTCTCCCAGTGGACAATCCGTAGGAACATGGACTCTATGGGGTATGGGAGCCGGCGCCGCACACGGGTGTCACTTAACCCAACGTCATCGGACACAACAACGCGCATTTGTCGCCAGTCACCAGGTATGGACACTGGAACAATGGCGTAACGTGATATGGTCGGACGAAGCACGATTTCAACTGTACCATGCCGATGGGAGGCACCATGTATGGCGCAGACCACATGAAGCGATGGATCCCGCCTGCCTCGAAGGTGTGGTCCAGGGCGCTGGTGTCTCCGTTATGCTCTGGGGTGCATTTTCCTGGTATGGAATGGGCCCCCTAGTTGTTTTGGAAGAGACTTTGAATGGTACGCGGTATGTTGAGCTGCTCGGAGACCCTCTCCACCCATTTTTGGCCTTCCAGCGCCCAGACGGTTCTGCGGTGTTTCAAGATGATAACGCACCGCCACATCGCTCCCACATCGCCCGGGAATGGTTCCAGGAACATGCAGCGGAGGTTCAACGACTGCCATGGCCACCCACGAGCCCCGATATGAACCCTATCGAGCATATCTGGGATGTCCTGGAATGCAGGCTCCGTGCCATGGATCCTGCACCCACGAACAGACCAGCATTGGCGGCCGCTCTGCAAACGATTTGGTGTCAGCTGCATCCAGATGACTACCAGGGACTTGTCGACTCACTTCCACGGCGTCTCACTGCAGTTCGCAGGGCCAGAGGAGGCCGTACACGCTATTAGGTGTATATCAGAGGAAGGAAATTGATAAAATAACTACACTACAATTATTCTACTTAAATACATACTAATTATAAAGTACTAGGAATAACTATAGAAATTTGTAACTACGCTAAATATGCACACATAGGTACTATATAGACAGATTATTATTATTATTATTATTATTATTATTATTATTATTATTATTATTATTATTATTATTATTATTATTATTATTATTATTATTATTAAAACTACTTGGAAGCATAAAAACAAGTAAGATACTGGTACCTACTATCTGTATGGTACTATGCTACAATTCTAAACTGCAGTTAAGCCTATCCTAATCACAACAATAGAATTCCAACAAGAGCTAAATTTCCAGAGAGAATTTTCTCAATAATACAATAAGCACGCTAATTCCTACACTACACTACACTACAATAAATATTCTAAACTGAGTTTACACATGTCCTAATTACAATAGGTTATTACTACGCCCTACGCGCAAACAGAAATGAAAATTGCCGTTAAATGTTGAAATTTGGATAAACTACACAAGGATTATACAACAAAACTAAATACGTAGACAGATTGTTATAATTATTGGTATTGCTATTTATTCTACTATGCTCTAATAGAAATTAAAACTGCCTTTTAGTTAAACACTGAAATATCGAAAGGATAACACACGAATGTAGCAGGCAATTACTAACAGCATAACTGCACTTAGGACCTAGGCGTATCCTAATTATAACAAGTTAACTGGAGCATTAGAACTGAAATGCTGAAAGTAGTGATGGGCTACGCACTCGCTCGAGACTCTCGAGACTGACGTCGCAGACCTCGAGACTCTCGCCAGAATCTCGAGACCGATCCTCCTGTAGTGCAAGCTGTGCGACGTACCAGTAACTACGACTGTAAACGTGATAGTATACCATTGGCAGTTATTGCGTGAAATAGCGTTATCATATAAATGAAATGGCGTATGGCTTTTAGTGCCGGAAGATCCCAGGACGGGTTAGGCTCGCCAGGTGCAGGGCTTTTGATTTGACACCCGCAGGTGACCTGCGCGTCGTGATGAGGATGAAATGATGATGAAGACAACACATACACCCAGCCTCCGTGCCAGGGAAATTAACCAATGATGGTTAAAATTCCAGACTCTGCTGGGAATCAAACCCGGGACCCCTGTGACCAAAGGCCACTACGCTAACCATTTAACCATGGAGCCGGACACGTTCTCATACGAAAACGTGTGAGCCAATACATTTTGTCAAAAGCCTGGAAAACTACCGCATGTTCAACTAGGCGTATGAACCCTTTAATACCATTAACGAAAGTGAAAATAGAATGTCAGTATCTTAAACAGTTCACGACTTATTTGGGGTGGACATCTTAGCTGACTAACCCTGCATAATTGGTGAATAACTGTAGATAGGATGTACACCTACATGGATACTAGAAACGTGCATTATTCGAACTTGAGACATATGAGTGGAACGTGTAATCTAAAATGCCCGACGTTGCTCCAATTCTTTCAGCAGGGGAGATGGGCCGTGACCACGGATGGGCAACGCTCTCGAGACCGATTCTCGTGTGCTGCGAGCTGTGCGACGTCCCAGTAGCTACGAGTGTAAGCTTGATAGTTATCATCAGCAGTTCTCATATGGAAACTGTGTGACGATAAATTTTGTAAAAAGCATAGGAAAGCACTGCATGTTGAAGTATGAGCTCCTTAATACCATTAACGAAAGTGAAGACACTATGCCAGTTTCTTAAACTGTTCACGAGTTATTTCAGATGAACTTCTTAGCTGAATAACCCTTATCATTAGTTATAGGTAACTGTTATTAGGATGTAAACCTACCTGGATGCCTCACAATCGTTGTCGGCAGAGTAGCTTCTTGTGATAAAGGTACCGGGCCGGAGATGTTCTGTGACTATTCCTCTTCATTTATATCATGTGTTTTTAAGTGTTAGATCATTGCAGAAGTAGCCTATTTCTACCGACGTATTTTACTTCTTTTGAATAAACAACACAGCGGGCTGTACTATGTGGCATCTCTTCAAAATAACCGACATCCACGACTTACCGGTACGTTGCATTTCGGACATCGTCTTCAAGTTGTCGCGTACAACTAGACACAATTACACATTGCATTGTCATGTACCGAAGCACCTAATTATTATTATTAACAAATACATCGCAAATGGGAAATACCCCGGTGGCAATGGTCACTTATAGTAGTGTAATAATAACCAGCATACTGATGTGGGCAAGTAAACAGGACCATAAGGGATTGGAATAAATTACCTGCAGCAGTCTCTGATAGATTGCCTTCCGGTATCAAATCGTTTAAGAAGATTATTAGTGCTAGTGTAAAGTGAAAAGTAAAAGCTGTAAACGACGGACACTGAATTTGTGATTTTCTGCTGGATTTAGAATGTTAAACTAGTAGTATTTCTTTTAATATTTTCTCACCATGGAATTGCTTATTGTACTCTTGTTGTTGTTGTTGGGCAGTTATGTTTTAACTTTAATATCACTTGTAGTGTTAAGATAGTAGTAAGTTCAACCTATAGTATTGTAAGCCATAGTGTTCAGTAATTGAAATACTTGTGTGTAAATTTGGGTATAATGATGCTGAATTTAGAAAGTTAAACTAGTAGTATTTCTTGTCATATTTTCTTTCGTTGTTTTTGTCGTTATACTTGTAGGATAATGATGGTTTAACTTGTAATGTTAAGCTTGTAGAAAGCTCAACCTATAGGCCTAATATTGTAAGCGGTACCGGTAGTGTTAAGCACTCGAAATACGGAATTTGTGTATGATGATGCTGAATTTAGATTGTTAAATTAGTAGTACTTCTTGTAATATTTTATTTCCATGGAATTGCTTGTTGTACTCTTGTTCTTGTTGTTGTTGTTGTTGTTGTCGTTGGGTAATGATGCTAATTTTACATATGACGCGAATACTCTATAACATTGTAAGGAATTATGTCCTTCGTCACCAAAATATCGGTAAACACAAGCAGTGGTCATATGTTATTGAATGTGGGATCTGATAACGATGTACACCTACCTGTCGTCCGACTCGTTGGCTGAATTGTCAGCGTACTGGCCTTCGGTTCAGAGGGTCCTGGGTTCGATTCCCGGCCGGGTCGGGGATTTTAACCTTCATTGGTTAATTCCAGTGGCCCGGGGACTGGGCGTTTGTGCTGTCCCCAACATTCCTGCAACTCACACACCACACATAACACTATCCTCCACCACAATAACACGCAGTTTCCTACACATGGCAGATGCCGCCCACCCTCATCGGAGGGTCTGCCTTACAAGGGCTGCATTCGGCTAGAAATAGCCATACGAAATTATTATTACCTACCTGTCGAAAGAACTGGAGCAAACTGAAGCATTTTAGATTACACATTCCACTCATACATAATGGTGGTTGCATATGCAGCAAGGCGCATCTTGCCTCGTCTTGACTTCGAATAATGCACGCCTCTGGTATCCAGGTAGGTGTACCTACAGTAGCCGTCAGTTTCTGTACTTAGCCTATTCAATCGTGTACTTACCACACCATACAATGCCAGAATGCGTATTCTTTATAAGTGTGTTATGCTGCGTCACAATAGACCTCGCTAGAAATGAGAGGAATGAACGCCTAGTCGTTTGTTGACACATATTTACGGAATGGAGAAGGTGCGTGGTTTGCTATTCGCACACTCGGCGCAAACAACATTCAGCTCCGACTACCTGTAGGCCTACGACACACTGTTCGCTACACAATGCGGGGACAACGCTCTCGAGATCTCTCGAAATTTCTCGCGAGAAATAGTGCCTGCGCTAGTCTCGAGAAATCTCGAGCCATCATCTCAGACTGCCCATCACTAGCTGAAAGATCTACTCACAACAACAAATACGTTGTCAGAATACAGCAATCAGCTAATTATTACTTTTGTTTTCTTGAGTACACTATACCTTTTGTTCTCGACCGTAGCTGACAATGCAATTTTTTAATACCGTACGAAAAATGGCAATACCGCAGTCGATAATATTACAACGATTGTTAACTATTTCGCCGCTGAAAAACCGTGTTTTGTGTATATTTTTCTTTAAACAAAATGCATAATGGTATGGAGTTATTTAGAGTGATTATAAATAAAAAAGTTAATATTATTCCTTCTTTCTCTGAGCCCAAAATCGAAACAGCAAAACCTAACCTGCAACGCGTAATCTAACGAACCCCCACAGAACTACTCGATGTAAAGTTTAAATAAATATCCCTTATCTCATTTACTACAAATATACCCAAAACGTCAATATTAGAACTAAATGGATCACACACACAGAGTTAACTAAGTTTAAATAAGTATTAACTACCGTACCGGTAGTTTAATACAAAGCTCTTGGATCAGCCGTCCACTCGCGAGTGCATGAACAATGAACATTAATCATTGCAAGCCTTAATTCTACAATGAAAGTTTTTCCCAGTAGCGGCTGGCTCTACATGGCAGAGGGGCGCGTGCCCGTCCATATAAGCCGGTGCTGTATCTAAGCACTGACACTTCAGTGACGGTCCATTAATTTTAGAACTGGACGTAGCATGCAGAGCTAGTTGAGCAATGGTTTCATCTGACGCTTGCTGGCAGGTCAAGGTGAGCCTCTGCTCTTCTCCGCAGACACTTTCTTGGTTTGTCACACCTGCGTAGAACCTACTATTTCTTAATCCGCACAGAACGAGAGATTTGGGCATTGGCGAAGCCAGCCCCTGCGAACTAAAATATACGGTACGAGGGATTATCACGCCGAGTTCAACGTCTGTTTCAAAATGCAAGTGTTGCAAATCTGTCGTCTGAGAAGCGTCTTATACTAGCTAACGAAATTAGAGTATGGTTCCAGTGTATGGTACCCACACACAGACTATTTGATACGAGAACTGGAAAAGATCCACAGGAAAGCAGCACGATTTGTTCTGGGTAATTTCCACAAAGACGTAGGCCTAGTTACGAAAATATTGGAAACATTGGGCTGGGAAGACTTGGGAATAAGAAGACGAGATGTTCGACTACGTGGTATGTTTCGAGCTGTCAGTGAAAAGATGGCATGGAATGACATAAGTAGACGAATGAATCTGAGCGTTGCTTTTACAGTAAATGCAGGGAAGATCACTGTATGAAGATAAAATTGGAATTCATGAGGACAAATTGGTGCAAACATTCAGTTATAGGACGAGAGGCAAGGGATTGGAATAAATTATCACTTTCCAAGCTCTTTGAAGCTCTTTGAAGACGTTGAAAATGCTTGGTAAACTATTGATAGGGAATCTGCCACCTGGGTGACAATCCTAAATGCAGTTGATTGGATTGATTGATTGATTGATTGATTGATTGATTGATTGATTGATTGATTGATTGATTGAGTTATATCCTATTACATAATAGTGTGGTGTAGTTAAAATTAAATCTGTCTTATGCAGTGTGCGGATATACGGTACGGTATACTATGAAGAGAAACATAAGGAATATCACTGATATAGGCCTACTCGTAGTTATGACTAGTAGGTGACATACGTAACATTTGTAATTCTTCGACCGGGCGAGTTGGCCGTGCGCGTAGAGGCGCGCGGCTGTGAGCTTGCATCCGGGAGATAGTAGGTTCGAGTCCCACTATCGGCAGCCCTGAAAATGGTTTTCCGTGGTTTCCCATTTTCACACCAGGCTAATGCTGGGGCTGTACCTTAATTAAGGCCACGGCCGCTTCCTTCCAACTCCTAGGCCTTTCCTATCCCATCGTCGCCATAAGACCTATCTGTGTCGGTGCGACGTAAAGCCCCTAGCAAAAAAAAAAAAATGTAATTCTTCGAAAGCTCTGAATTCTGTGAGTAATATTCTAAACAGGACACAATGTCGACCAGCACATCGTTTAAAACTAAAAGAAGTGGAAAAATATAACGGCGCGAATGTCAGCGTAAATCCCATGCTTGTGTGGCTGTGAATCAAATAATGAGCTCTTCTGTTTTCCGTGCATGTTATTCGGACTTGAGTCGGACGACAGCTGGAGTAACAGATCTCAAACAACCGAGCTCGGTAACTACAGTCGCTTAACGGCGGCCAGTATCCATATTCGGGAGATAGTAGGTTCGAACCCCATTGACGGCAGCCCTGAAGATGGTTTTCCGTGGTTACCCATTTTCACACCAGGCAAATGCTCTACCTTAATTAAGGCCACGGCCGCTTCCTTCCCACTTCTAGCCCTTTCCTGCCCCATCGTCGCCATAAGACCTACCTAAGTCGGTGCGACGTAAATCAACTCGTAAAAAAAAGAGATCTCAAACACTTGAAATTAAAAAATGAAAACACGAAAATTTCCTCCCGATATATCAATTCAAGCATGGAATATAGGAGTATAATGACTCGACTGGATTCTGCTTATCGCCAATCGATTAACAAACATAACGATCATGTTAGGAAAACAGAGTCCCGTATGCATTTGTTTACTTGTGTGTGTTCTGTAAGAATGTTAGTTTATGAAAAAGTAATGCCCCTCCGCCAGTCCGCCTCAGTAGCCGCTACTAGTCTTTTCCTTCTTCATTTCTTTCTTACCACTGACGCCTGTCTTGCACTTCATTGCAGTGAGGATCAGTATTGTCGAAAAGATAGATATGCCTATACATACGGAGAGCACCAGAAAAAATGAATTCAGGTTCAACATGAATTGCATACCGTACCACTAATGGCATTCCTCTTCTCATAGTGGTTAATACATAAAGTAGCAATGCCGGAATTATCATCCATATTCAAATCAAAACAGCCCCCTTCGAATTGCGCCAGGTGATTCTGAATGTCAGGAATAGGTACCTCTGGACCAGAGTAGTAGTTTGACAACTGTGTGTTCGATTTTGTCGCCAACATTGTTGAAGTTAAGAGGACTGTCCTACGTGTTCCATACATGATCACGATCAATCCACAGCCCCTGAAAAAGGAAAATAAAAGTACCGGTACTGAACTAGTAATCGCTTTCTACGAAGGAAAGTGAAAAACTTCCCATCATTTGTTAAACTTACCGATGTACCTAGAAGAAGTGTCAACGGCACGAGGAAACACACAACCAAAGAGTATCACCAATACCACACTATCTTACAGACAGCAACCGTCCTGTGGCTTCGAGTCTCCGAACAGCAGCGGAAAAAGCCGAGTTCCAGAGAAGATGAGGCAGCGGCACTTGGAATAATTAACACGGAGAAATAAACAATCGTACGCCTGTCATTTTGTGAGCTATTTCACATTCTGTTAATATAAATAAAATATTAGTCCAGTTTGTCACTGAACAATATTGTGCACATACAAATAAATAACACGAGAACAGCTCGCACTTTTGTGTCCAATACGTCTGTCAATTTGAGGGCTTCAATTAATCACAGACAGAAGTCATCCTGCACCTTCAGACACCCAGCAGCGGAGTCACTTGACAATATCATGTATGTTGTATGTTGGGTATTCAGCCCGACGGCTGGTTTGATCCTCTGCAACTCCGCCAACAGCTGTCATAACTAGCCTAGGCGTCATTGAAGAGGCGTACTAGGAAAATGAGGAGTGATGTAGTTTCCCGTTGCTTTCCTCACCGAGCCAGCCGTTGCTATTACATATCAGTCTGCCAAGCCCATTGAAATGCATGCACCAACCGACCCTAGACATACATAGGCCTATAAACGTAATTAACACGCAAGTAATACACGCTTTCATGTCGGATATTCACAATCCACAGTGCTGCTTCTCTCTCTTGCAACCCTCAGCGGCTCTTAATTCGGGAGCGTGGGTTGGCGACCCCAAGCTGAGTCCTGGCATTGCTTCCATTTATTTGTGCCCGACTCTTCACTTTTACCTATCCTATACGATCTCCCTTTGTCAACGGTGTTTGTTTTTTCCGACGCCGACGGTATTAGAGCATTCGAGGCCTAGAGTCTTTCACGTTCACGCCCTTCATGTCTCTTGACTTTCGTTGGCCGATATCTTCATTTTTCGAAGTGTTGGAAGTGACCCCTTCCATTTTTTTCTCCGATTGGTGTTAATAGAGGATGGTTGCTCAGTGGTACTTCCTCTTAAAACAGTAATCATTACCATCACCACTCCCGTTGCAATTTGCTGCGCAATAGGCTAGGTGTATACCAGCCGTTTCTTAGCTGGTGTACCGAAATGGAGCCATTCTCAACAATTCACACCAGCCCTGAAGGGCCTTGGCCTACCAAGCGACCGCTGCTCAGCCCGAAGGCTGCAGATTGCGAGGTGCCGTGTGGTCAGCACGACGAATCCTCTCGGCCGTTATTCTTGGCTTTCTAGATCGGGGCCGCTATCTCACCGTCAGATAGCTCCTCAATTCTAATAACGTACGCCGAGTGGACCTCGAACCAGCCCTCAGATCCAGGTAAAAATCCCTGACTTGGCTGGGAATCGAACCCGGGGCCTCCAGGTAAGAGGCAGGCACGCTACCCATACACGTCGGGGCCGGCTAAACTTAGTACCTAATGTAGTTAATACAGAACATACTGCATACTGCCTGCTGGGGCTGGGAAGTGGCTGTGCTAAACAAACGAGAAACGTGTGCATTCGCGCCGAGCATTGTCTCTGTCTATTTGAAGCACAGAAGCGGGCAGCGATTTGCGCTCTGGCAGAGGAAATGCGGCGAGTTCGACAATTTGAATTCCGCGCCCGGAAGTGAAAAGTAACCTCATTTTCTCTACAAGAAATATTTCCTCCGCCAATCCGATTGCGCCATCGTTCTTTACATAACACTAAGAGCAGAGCTTCGCCAATTTTGCTGTCAGTAACGTTAAAATATGCCTTTGCTGGCAGGACCTAATGTTTACAGTGCACTATGTCTTCTGGTATAGGCTAGAGCAATTTTGTTACTTTCATTGATCTGTCTCTGTCTTATCCTTGGCTTTGACAATATAAAAGTGACCGAGGTATGAGCGATGCTAATAATACCAATCCTTATGCAGCCAGTCCCTGCTATGAATGGTGTGAAAATGTTGCTCATAGGGTCGGATGGTGTATGCATTTCAGTGGGCTTGGCAGACTGATATGTAGTAGCAACTCTGGCTCGGTGAGGAAAGCAACGGGAAACTACCTCACGCCTCTTCAGCGTGATGCCTAGGCCATCTATGACAGTTGATGGCAGAGCTGTTGAGGATCCCACCAGCGGAATCGCTGACAGACTGAACATACGGTACATACAACGTTAAGATATCCTCTGTATATTTATTTTCAAAATGCCTGGGAACTCTGCTCTGTAGGATAGTGCCTACCATTTAATAGTAAATAATCTTATTGACGTTTCGTCGTCTTCTTCTTCTTCTCCTTCGTGAAATGTTGTGTTGGCCTCCTTGTTTGTTTTGCCCAGTCAATATTCTTCTGAGAGTTATAAAACACCGTACAGATGTGTGTGTATAAATAAATACACAAATGGGAGCACTGCGTTATGCACACAACAGAAGATACAGGGGTTTGGAAAAGGATGTGCGCACTATAGACTTGATTAACTCATAGAGCGATGACAGCATCGTATGCAAGGGATAAGCTTCATAGAGAAGGTAGTAAGCTGTTCCAGTAACAAAATAGAAGAATAACTGAGAATAAAGAAAGAGTCACCACAAAAAAACAAACGATCAGGTTATATACACAAAGGAAGCCAGGAGCATACCGACGAAAGACAAATGAAAGAGTAATATGATATCAAGTTATAAAGTGAGATTGGAGTCATCAAGAAAAGTGGTACTTATTGAAATTGCAGTGAGTGTCAGATTATAGAGTAAACAAGAAATACTGGTAGGCAATGAAGATTTGTGTTGGACAAGGCGGTGTAAGAAACGTCGGCGGGCTGAACGGTATAAAGGACATTGGAAAAAGATATGATTAGATTAGCATCTCCATCGGGGTAACCACATTCACAAAAGGGGGTGAGTTGTCCGGTGAATCTCACCTGTTCGGACCTTCATAATCTAAAAAATCCGTATCACCGCTATACAACATTCTCTATCCTGATATGCTTTACTTTGTCCATTGTGGCAATCCATAACTGCGGGAAGTCGTTGATTCGTTCAATAAATATAGAGAGAGCGGAGTAAGGACATGATTAAATCTTAGACGGATGATAGTAGTAATATGTCGTCTAGAGTACTAGCCTGTTTTTTTTTTTTTTTTTTTTTTTTGCTATTTTGCTTTACGTCGCACCGACACAGATATGTCTTACGGCGACGATGGGATAGGAAAGGCCTAGGAATTGGAAGGAAGCGGCCGTGGCCTTAATTAAGGTACAGCCCCGGCATTTGCCTGGTGTGAAAATGGGAAACCACGGAAAACCATCTTCAGGGCTGCCGACAGCGGGGCTCGAACCCACTATCTCCCGATTACGGGATACTGGCCGCGCTTAAGCGACTGCAGCTATCGAGCTCGGTACTAGCCTGTTATGAACCACGGTTGTAGGGGAATAAGAGGTTGCAGTTGGTAGTACGATCTATCTTTGTACTTGGCAGTATCATGTCATTCTGATCGAGCCTTGTTTTTGATATCTATAAAATAATCAGTGGGAGGCGGGAAGCGGAAGACGTGCTGCCTGCTTTGCATAAGTATCGGCTCATTCATTTCCAAAAATTCCAATATGCGCTGGCACCCAGACGAAAGTGAAGTATACGTTAGATTGATCGAGTGTATAATTATTTTTTAAATGTTTTCATTCCCCACCCGAAGGGCGGGGCGGGCCCCCTAGATCGTTACGCGTTCTCTCGGGCCGAGCGATGTATGAAATCAGAGTATGTGTGAGATGAAGGAGAGGGACGATAGGATGTGCAGAAGAAAGGAGAAGCAATGAGGGGATGGGGTCTCTTGGCTAGTGAGATTGGAAGGAGCTGGAGATTTAGACAGGAGTGTTATGGGTAAGGTGAAGAACAAGGATGTGAAATGTAGAAGCGTAATGAACAATAGAAGTTAGGAGGAGTTGGAGAAGATCGGGTGTTGGCGGTGGAGGGAAGAAAATTGGTTGAGGAGAAGGAAAACTGACGTGATGGCTAGGTAGGAATGGAGGTGGATTCGGCCGGGGGCGGCGAAGGGTTGTGTTGGTGGAATGTCGGTTCATGGGTTGGGGAGAGGAGTGAGAAGATTCAACTTTATAGCGACGGCCATAGAAGCGAGCTCCGTGACCGATGAGATGTTGAACGTCCTCTGGATACGGAAGATGGAGGCGCACGAGGTAAGTTGGTCCGTGGGCGTTGTATATGCGGGATGTTCTGCGGACGGGGTAGCTCTCAAAGCGGAGTCCTCGGACAACTTCTTCTTCAAGAACTGCGGGGTCGACTCCACGGACGACGCAGCTGAACATATTGGCTTGTGCAGTCGGTGATGGCGATGGTGGTCGTGCCGTGTCTGCAGATGTGTCCAGGGCTGATGAGGTGGTGTCTTCCGACTGCTGGAGGGTTTCGGATTGATGCTGATGTTGTTGTTGTTGTTGTTGTGTGGGCTGGATGGGGAGAGTTGGACCAAAATAGGGGGAATATGGGTCATTACTGTAGTAGTGATAGGAATTGAAGGAAGGGGGTAGGCAGATGTTGTGGTAATGGTGGTGGTAGTGGTAGTGGTAGTGGTGGCGGGGGAAGTGTAGAAGGAGGTTGATGTTGATGGTGGCGCTGTCCATGCGGGTGGTGCAGGTGGAACTGAAGCGGCGGCAGATTTCGGAGGTGGTGTATATCGACGACTGGGTTCACGGGATGGAGCTGGTGGAAGATATGGACACCGGTGCGAATGAGTTCCAGAACGTCGTCTTCGGATGCCAAATAGAGGCGGACGAATGCCGTTGTGCGGAGCCTTTTGTAATCCTGGCGACTTGGTGAAATGGAACGCCATCTAGGTGGAGTTCATTGAGGATGGTTTAGGCGGTGATGGAGGTGTCAACGTCGCGAACTTCGCAGGTATGCATGATGTGGGGAGGCCGACTACCAACGAGGTGTCAGCCAATTTGTTTTCTTAGAGTCGGCAAGGTAGCTGCAGTATAGCTGGTAAGCCACCCAGCCGAGAGAAAATTGAGGATTAAGTAGTAGCTGCTGCTAACTGAGCTGTTCCACTCGGAGATGTCACTGAAAGACGTTGTGGTATAAATGGTTTTTCAAAATAGTTGTTTCATTCTCCCCGTTAGGGGAGCGGACCACCAGTTCAACAAAGGGACTCTTTGGCCGATTCATGTACAAATATTTGTTTTGAAATGTTTTATATGAGTGTGTGCTAATAGCACACGTTTTACGATTTTTTTAAAAATATCCTCTTGTGTAGAACACGTCATCAGAAATGAAAGTCTTTTTCTTGAAGTACGAACACTACAAACTTAACAAAAGAACGGTGAACATTGTTTTTCTTGAAGTGAAAGAATGTGGAATGAAATGATATACAATCTCGAAATTTAAATATACAATCAATGACATAATATTATTATCCATTTCTTGTCCAAGTGAAAAAGCCAAGTCATCATAAGTTCTGAGAGAAGGTCACACATACACTGAACACAAACGTAGTCAGAGATGGCGGTGGTATCGCCATTAATTCCACTAAATGTGTAAGGTGGCAATGGAAAAATAATCGGAATAAGAACCTCAGTTAGAATTGTGCGATCTGAAGTGGTCCAAAATTTTATGTGCGTTTAGCTTTATCTGTGGGCTGAGGTCGAGGGTGGGAAGAGGTGTTTGATGAAAGGTGTTGGTTGGTTTGTAAGAATGGCGGTGGCGAGAGGGAAAAGGCTAATTGCTTCTAAAGGTTCAGATGAGCTGCGGGAGACAGCATTCTGTAAATAGCGCGAAGACGAATAGAATGTAGATGGGAAAGGATTGTTGGGGATGTATAAAGGTTATTTATTACTTCGAGTCTAGTTTCTGATCTGAGGCGATAAGCTAGTCGGATGGCGTGACGGTCAAGTTTTAATGTCTTACGTATTGGAGAAGGGAGGCGGAGATCCAGGAAAAGGAGGCGTACGTGATAACAGGTCGAACAAAAGCTTTGTACGTATTAATGATTTGTGTTGCTTTTAATCCCCAGGTTTGATCTAACAACCAGTGGAGGAGGTGAAACCTGCGGGATGCCTTTTTGTAAATCTGGTCCAAATGTATATTCCGTTTTAATTTATTTTGGTAGGTAGGTAGGTAAGGGTGGTGGTTTCTGTAAGGGGTTGATCATGTAGGGTTACGTAAATTTGGTTAGTAGGACGGCATCTACGTTTACGATTGCGAAAAATTATAAATCGTGTTTTGCTTACATTGATTTTGATTTGCTAGAGATTCAGCCATTGTTGGAGCTCATTTAAGTAGGTTTGTAATAGGGATTGCAGGGATCGGTTATTAGCTCCTAGAGCCAGTCTTGTTATGTCATCAGCAAATTGATATAATCTGAGTGAGGGAAGAGGTTGGGGAATATCGATACAAAACAAGATATACAAATGCGGTGACAATGGACTACCTTGTAATACTCCTGCTTTAATAGGAAAGGCGTAGGATAATGTATTATGGATATTGATTTGGGCCGTGTGGGATTTAAGAAAGTTGGCGAGAAAGCGGATGATCGTCAGAGGTAGCGGGCGGTGACGAAGTTTAAATATCAGTCCATCGATCCATACCTTGTCAAAGGCTTTCTCAACGTCTAGACTGATAAGGGCTGCGCGGTTTTTGAAGGTAAATATTTGATGAGGGATGCAGAGATATGGAAGAGATAATCATGTGTGGAGTGCTGAGGACGGAAACCGACTTGCAATTGAGGTATGAGATGGATGGAGTTCAGATAGGAATATACAGCGTGCGAGGATAGTTTCTAAGATTTTAGAATACACTGTTAGAAGCTGATAGGACGATATGAATTTAGAAGGGATGGTAGTTTTGGGGGTTTTAAAAATAACAAAATACTGTAGTATCATGTCCCCAATGGGCAGTATGGAGAATGATAGTATATACTGCACTTAGGAGTTGTAGGAATGGATGTGGAGCTTCTTTGATGTGCCGGTAAGTAATCTGATCTAGCCCAGGGGCAGTGTTCTTTTTGGACCTGAGTGCGTCTTTTATGTTTTGTACTGTAATAGGAGTATTTAGGGGATGCTGGAAATCAGGGGCGGAAGGAGGTTAAAAGCTAGGTCGAAGAGGAAGTTGAGTGATATTCGCATATTCCGATATTACAGCGTGGTCAGGATGATAGAAATAGGGTTCGGAAGATGGTGAGAAAATTATAATGATCTGCAAAAATGTCGGCCTTTACTTTAGGATCACTGGGTGCGGATTTGTTATGTATTATTGGATAATGGGGGTAGGATTCCTTTATGTGTGTCAGTTGTTTTAATTTGGTCCAATATTTGCGAGTATCAGTCATGTTGGATAATTCAGTACAAATATTTGCCCAGGCTTTTCTTTTCATAGCCTTGATGAACGAACTAGCATGTCTAAGGGAAGTTCGGTTTCGGAGGTATGCCTTGTAAAGGTCATGGGAATATTTTAATAGCTGGAGTGCTTTGGGTGGGAGGGGAGGTGTGGCAAGGAATATGGAGTCGGTCAGCAGTAATTAGTGTAGATTCTAATGTGTTAATTACGGCGTGTAATTCGTGCGGTGATGTAGGTGGGTCAGTATTGGGTATTATGTCTGTTATTGTTTGCTCGTATGCTACCCAATCGGCTCGATTATACTATCTGACTGGTGAAGGACGTCGGGTATGCTGGTATGGGTTAGTTAGTACATTTGTTACGATTAGCAGGGCAGGGACATGGTCACTGCCGACTGAAGGTAGCATAGTGATGTCACAGTTCGTTGCTAGATTAGGGGAGAGGATCAGAATGTCAGGGGTCGTTTTGAAACAGGGCGAGTGTGGGAGGGGAAAGGTAAGTCAACACCCTGGATATCATGTAATGGTTGGTCATAAATGGTATGTTGTTGTCGCGTATATGACGTAATGTTAAAATCTGCGAAAATGATGTAAGTACTGTATTTACGTTCGATGTATTCCACAAATCTGGTTGGTGGGGAAGAACCTGGAGGGATATAAATTGTTGCTAGAGCTATTATTTGATTTCCAATCGTGATTTCTATAATTAATTTTTCAGATGGAAATTCATTTAGATAATGATAATGTTGTTGTGAGGGAATGGATTGATGAATACTAATAGCTGCCCCTCCGCGGCCTCTGATGGGGCGATCGGAACGGTAGAAAGTATGTTTTAAAATTTTAGACTTTGTTTTCTTGTTAAAAATGTTTCATTAAAATTTATGACATCCGGTTTGTGTTGATCTATCTGCAGATCCAGCAGCGGTCGCTTGGCCCTCAAAGAACATACATTATTGTAATAATTGTTTTACTTCAAAAGTGGACTAGGATCAAGCGGAAAGAATGCACAGTGCATTCTTGTCCCAGAGAACGTTGCGTCCAAGTGAGTCTGGAAGATTAATCGCTCCGCTAACTGGATCTGATAAAGAATTTTAGGACGTTTCAAGGGAAGAACATTCTAGAGCACCATAGTGATGAATCTCAGAATGTTCTCAATGGAGGAAGGAAGAATAGTAGAAGAGGAAGGCGGGGTAGAAAGGTCAATGGGAGTGATAGGTAGCACAGTCTCTGGTTGAGTAGGAGAAGGTTGAGGTTTACCCTAGCATTTAACTGAAAATGTTGGATGAGCTTCACCGCAAGTGCTGCATTTGGGTGATCCCTTATTCGCGCAAGCATGTGAGGCGTGTTGACCACTACAAATCGCACATACCTGATCGAGAAAGCACGGTGCAGTATTAGGATGATCGTAAGATTGACAGCGATCGCAGTGCCTGCGCTGTGGTGAAGATGAACTGGAGGCCTCCACACGATGTCGCTTCGCATAGATCAGCACACCATCCCTTAGTAGCTGGTCCAATGTTGCAGTATCCCGGGACAGGAAACGCCTCAGGGAGGTCGGTCCGTTGGCATTCCGGATCCGAATGGCCCGGAATATTTGATGTCCCTGCTGCTGGATTTGGGCAGCGGCCACGTCCTCACTGTAACTGCGATCGACCCAATATGCCACCAATGACAAGGTGGGAGCTGGACGCGAAGGTGGTTGGTTTCGCCGGGGTTGTTGAGCCAGGTTCTGTGCTGCAGCGTGCGTTCAAAAGTGCGCCAGTCCTATGGAGTTGACTAGGACTGTGTAGAATGGTCTAGAAGTTTTGATATTGTAGCCGTCTTTGCTCCACTGAATTTCTAGATTATAATCGTGTATGACGTTGGGCAGAAACTTGGTGATAATATAGTAGATTGCTTTCGGATATTTGATGTCCGGGTTCAGATGCCTCAACTTCGCTGTATAGAATGGGGCAGGTAGACCGGTGTTTGTTGCTGTGCCACTGCGCTGTCGCACTTAGTAGGTCAGCGCAGGGTTTTTTGCTGCCTCTGCAAAGCTTCTAATATTTAATGGCATAATTCCCGGAGACTGGTTCCCAGGTGGTAAATGGACCTATGCTAGAACATCACTCTCTTTGATGTTAGAAGTGATATGCCGCTTGGAGATGCTTCGGAATTGACTAACAGTGGTATATAGGTACTGCCAGACGATGCGCGGGACCTGTCATCCACAGGAGCAATGGCGAGCCTCTTGCGATGAATGGGACTCGGAGAGTCGTTGTCTTCAAGACTCCTTGCTTTTTTTTCCTGTTTCCTCATCCATTGCCGTTTGTTGTCCTCGTGGTGGTGGTGGTGGTGGTGGTGGAGGACTTCCGGACGCCATGAATGTTGCTTTACCCGCAGGTGGCAAATTTTCGACGGATGGTGCCCTCTGTTGATCTGCTGGTGATATACAGGTCTCACCGTTCGTAGCTGTTGCCATACAGTACACAAATAGCTAGTATAAATGAGATATTTTACGTTATGTAGCTACCAATTGTGTGAGAAGGAGGTGAAGGAGAGTGATTGTAATACGCTTATAGAATAGGTGTCGATGGTTGCTTTGGCATAATTATGTTGTGTAACATAAAGGAGAGCTTGGCGTACGGCAAAAAGTTCAGCAGAATAAATGGAGAAGTAATTAGGTAATCTAAATTGTTGGATAAACTGAGGTTGAACAGCAAAAAAGGCGGCTCCAACGCCAGTCGATGACTTAGAGCCAGCTGTGTATATATGGGCAGTACTTTTAAAGGGGGGGATACGTAATTTTTTTGTGAAGCTGTGTTTGTATGCAGAGCTGATTTGCATCGCGGCAATAGTTAGAGGCAGTAGGGAGAATAATATAACGTCTTTCATCGACCTCTCCGATATGGACGACTCTGATCTCCACATCACCTAAACATTATTTTTTGCTCGGCTGGGAGGCTCTTCATCTATACTCAAGCTACCTGCCGACCTAAATGAAGCACATGGCACTCCGCACTGGATGTCGGCCTCCCCAGACTACACTTCGCTCTACCCATTATGGCTAATACCACTACCACCACTACGGCCACGACGACCTCAGCCGTCGTTTATCCTCACACTCCTATCACCACTATAACATTTTCGCATCCATGCCACCATGCCCTACTCCGCTCCCGTACCTTCCCATCCCTCCCCGCTACTCCAACCGGTCGCACATCAACGAAGACGACTCAGCAACACCATCGGTCACGTCACTGCCTTCATCACCATCATCTACGCACGCCGCTGATGTCGCAGCCCCCGCCGCAACACCATCCACGCAGTTCTCATCGACCTGTCACACCATGTACAGTTGTGTGATACGCGGAGTGGATCCTGCTCTCTCTGCCCGAACCATTCTCCAGCAACTTCAAGCCACAGGCGTCCCAGTACGTCGCGTCTTTCGGATCAAGAACTCCTCCGGCCCGACGTATATGGTCCGCGTCCACCTTCCAACTGCCGAAGATGTCCAACGACTTAATGCCAATGGAGCCTACATCTATCGCCATCGTCATAAATTTAAGCCCTCTCTCTCCCCACCTCAACCTATTCACCAACACTTTAACCCACCATATCGCCGCCCCCGGCCAGCTCCTCCTCTTCAACCTACTACTACACCTGTCTGCCCACGCCTTTCCCCACCTTGTTTCTTCCCCCAACCACCCCCAACGCTAGATATCATCCGACTGCTCATCACTTCCCTCAATAATATCTCAACAATTCTGCAATTCCTCACATTCCATCTCCACCCTGCTACATTCATTTAAACCTCACTCCCAGCGCACAACTCCTATCATTCCCATCTCCTCAGATAAGAAGACCCTCCGTTACTTCCCCATGACTTTTCACATCGCTGTACCCATCTTCTTCTTCTATCACATCTCCTAATTCTTGTCCCTTCTCCCGGCCCGAGAGAGCGCGTTACGCTTTGAGAGGCCCGCCCCGTCCTTCGGGCGGGAAATGGAAACATTAAAACAACAACCGACCATTCGATCAGCATTATTTTGGGACTTCTGCATTATTTTTACTCGGCCTGGTGGGGTTCACCTCTTTCTGCTACTCAGCCGACCTCAATTATCATATCGGTTGACGCCTCGTTGGCTGTCGACTTCCCCACGACCATGGCATTTTGCATCATACCTGGAGTGGATCCTGCTATCCCCGAAGATGTCATCTTCGACAACCTTCGCACCGCTGACCTGCCGTTCCATAATGTCTACAGAATGACTGATAGCCTCACCTCTACATCCTCTTTACAGATTTTGGTTCATCTCAGCGACGAGGGCGCCGTTCGCCGTCTCTACACTTCGGGCGCGACGATTCACTGCCACCACTACGCCGTGGTGCCAACTCCTCCGTATATTCAAGCCCAGCTTTCTGCCAACCAGCCCTTGTTCCAATTGTCCATGAGCCTCCATTCCCGACGACGTTTCTGACCTCACCACCCACCTACCCAACAACCACCACCATTACTACCACCACGCCATCAGCTCTCACCCCTTCTTCACTTCCTGTCACCACGGTTACCACTTGTCATCCTTCCCCTGTTATGCCGTCCTCTCTCCCAATGCCGACACCCCCTGCCATGCAGCAATTCCCTGCTAGCCCGCCGGCTTCAACTGTCAAGGTTTCGCCATCGCCATCTTCGCCAGCTCACATCGCCCAGACGTCATCATCGACTCAGCTGCCTTCACCGTCCCCTGCTGTGTATAGCTGTGTGCTTCGTGGAATCACTCCTGACTTCTCCGACAGGGACGTTCTCTAAGAACTTCGCGCAGCGGGCGTTCCCGTCTGTCGTCCCAGTCGGATCTGGAAAGCATACGGCCCAATTTTTTGGTGCGGCTCCACCTGACTACTCCTGATGCATTTCAACAGCTTATCAACACCGGTGCCCGTGTTCACGGCCGTTCTTATCGTGTGGAGCCCTCTCATTCCCCACCTTCACCTGGACGCCAACCCTCCGATCGTTCATCTCGTCGCCCCCGGCCAGCTCCTCCTCCAGTTTTTCCACCTCCACCAGTTGGTCCACCCCCTCCTCTAATCGGTTTCATCCCTTCGCCTCTTCCTACATATGAACTCTTTCGTCTTCTCATCGCTTCTCTTAACCATGTAACTGCTTCCCTTCATCTCCTTACCTTGCGCCTCTACCCCGGTACTTCCTTCTGAATTTCAACTCTCCCCTTGCAAGTCCCCTCTTCCTTCACTTCTCTATTGTATCACATCCATCTTTATAATACTTGTAATCACATCATTGTATTTATCATACTCAAATAAAGCGTCTTAGCATTACCCCTCTTAGCCAAGAGGCCCCTTAATCTCTCCCTATTCTACTTTTCACACCGCCATTCCCATCTGCTTCTTCTCCACACTTCTCCACAACCCCGTCACCTCTCCTGGCCAGAGAGAGGGCGTTACCCTCTAGGTGGCCCGCCCCACCCTTTCCGGATGGGGAATGAAAACTTTTTCGACGACCGACCATTCAATAGTCCACGTCATCGACCCCGGCCAGCTCCTCCCTATCGACCTCCACGACACGTCCGTCCACTACAACATGCTCCTTCGTCCCTCCACCCCCGCTAGCTGTACTCCTACGACTTCGTACCACCTCCCTTTGTAACATCTCCGCTGCGCTTCACTTCCACCTCGTACACCCTGGAACTCTCCTATAACCTTCCCACCTCGCACACATCCCCTCTATAATACAATATCCATATCCCCATCTCACCTTATCTCCTTAACTTTTACACACCGTTTTCCCCTCTTCTTCCTCCTTCAAATCTCCTGCTTCTCACACTTTGCCCGGCCAGAAAGAGGGCGTCACCCTTCGAGTGAATGAAAACTTATTCGACGATAATATAAGGACGATGAATGAAACATTCATAAGGAAAAGAGTAATACGGCAATGTAGGCATGCACAAAAGAGCATCGCGATATCCATGTAAATAACTACATGCGTGATATAGTGCCGGCATTTTTTGAAGACGGTGACGGTGAAGAGCGGAAAGTTCGAACAATAGTTGTAGTTCTGGCATGAGGGGAGTAGCAATGATGGCAAATTTCTTGAAGAGGTATTTTGTTGTTAACATAAGTCGTCGTATTTTTAGAGGGGGACCGCCAGCTTCCACAAGTAATGCGTTATTAGGCGTTGGGTGAACAGCGCCGAGACAGGTGCGGAGAGCGCTGAATTGTACGTATTTAGATGTGCTAAAGTAGTATCAGAAGCCATATCTAGGACATGGGCACCATAGTCCATATATGAAAGGAGGGTGGCCTTGTATAAATAAAGAGCAGTCGCCGGGTCCGCTCCCAAGTTCTGCGTGTAACAGTTCAGAGGACATTTAAATAAGAAGTAGCTTTATTACGTAAATATTTAACATGGTGAGTTCAGGTTAGTTTATGGTCTAAATGTAGTACAGAGTATTTATAATGGGTACAGATAGGAATAGAATACCGTACGTATCGAATAGAAGAGGGTTCCGGTCATATTTAAGGCGATGGGTGAAGATCATCGTTGAGCATTTGGATATTGCAAGCTGAAGGCCATGGAAATCCAACCACGAGTTAGCCTCACTATAAGTTGCGACATTCGCTCGCGGCAGGTATCAATGTTGATGTGAGACAGGTAAAGAACGATATCGTCAGCGTACGCTATTACCGTACCGTATGCGGGCGGAGCACGTTACTAACCTGTCAAAATCGCTCATATAAAGAGCAAAAAGTATCCCGCTGAAAATGTCTCCTTGCGGTAAGCCATTTGACATCTGCCGACTGGAAATAGGATGATGAGACGATTTCATTATAAGATTACGGTATGTAAATAATTGTTGTAAAAGGAAAATAAAACCAGGTGGGAAATTCTTAGCAGAAAGAAAATCCCATAACATATGTAATGGAGGAATGGCTTAGCTGTGGGAGGCAACAAGCGCAGCATACCGGTACTGTAGGTAATGTAATCAGGGCCAGGTGCTGACTGAGAGAATAGGGATAACTGCTTCGAATTCATATAGTGTAATAGGCTGTAATAAAACAGAAGAATAACGACTGGAATCGGCTTATGAAAAGGTACTGCCAGGGACGACATAGACCGGAGTGAGAGAATAAAGAAACCGCTCAAGCCCATCAGTCGGAATTATCGCACTTGCGGCATGTTGAGAAACACGCGTCAGTGTTCGAACAGCATTCCTGACTTGCATAACCGGTGTGGATGTTGTAAGTGATGAAATAAAGCTCCTCCACGCTTCCCGTCGCGTATCTACTGATACAAGACACGTATTTGGACTGAGTTAGGATCGAATTTGCCGCCTGAACAACTCATTCAGGCAAGATACCGTTTATCGCGTTTCACTGTTTCGTCAATTCCTACAAAGTAGTCCTACACCTGCCGGATTGTCTGTAAGCCTATTTTACTAAAAAATTGAAAAAATGAAAAATGATACCGATCATCGTTTGTGCTTTTTCTACGATTTCTGCAATTGCATGTCGCACACACACAAGGCCATGCGCGCCCATATGACAGTTTGTAGAGTGGGGCCTAGACCTGGGGTATGTAGTATTTTTAAAATTTTGGAAGATGAATGGCGACTTGTATTCCGCAGTAGAATAACACCCATGGTATCCCCTGCCTGCTGGTGGGGGCGGTACTACAACTTCTACGTAATACCGACTTTTAAATCATTTTCTTGAAAGATAAACACCTGACTACATTAGATTTTTACATTTCCCTGAGAGCTAGAGGGGGCCACGTCCCCCCTTGCCCCCGGGCATGGGCGCTCTTGCACTGGGCATAATTTATGCAGTTAATTTATTCTATCTAATCTATTAAAAGCAGCGATCTAGAAATAAAGCTATAAGCCTAATTCACACGGAGATAGTTTACTGAAGTCAAGTACTTGAAGCAAGTCGACTTTCCTTCAACTTTCCTCGTATGATTAAGTCAGGACAGTCAAGTTGCAACTTTATTTGCAAGTAAATTTGAGTTGCCGAACCGTCAACTTTTGCATCCACTTTCCCGTCATGTAACTGACTTGACTCCAGTAGTTGCCCCGTCTGAACCCCGACTTGTAGGCAAATCAACTTGAACACAGAACACGTGCATTTTGCTTGAGATTTTTAGTAGGGGAAGGTGGGGCAAAACGGGGTACCGTATTTAATGTTTGGACCTGGTTATTTATCATCAAATAATCTAGAAGTATCATTTCTATTGCATATATGCATTCATTACTCTAATGAAGTAAAAAATATGCCTAGAATGAACATCTAGTCCTTTCAACTCTTAAAATAAATACATTATCAAAACATTGTCTTTTGCCCCGTTCTGCCCCTATGTGGGGCAAAATGGGATACGTTTATCTCTTATGAGTTCAATATCGAATATACCTTACAAGAAAATGTAAATTGAATACACAGTTCTATTCACATAATGCACAAATGTATGTGGCATCCTCGTCGTCTGTATCAACTCCTGCACATGAATTATGGGCCCATTTCTTGCATGACACACATCTAACCCATCCTTCTTGTGAAAAATCCTGGCAATAGAGACAATCATCTTCATTATCACATGATTTTTAGCCTGTAGGGCGAGCGGAACCAATCTGTTCATTAATACATTTGTCATGCTTAGAAGAGGAATCCCTAAGAATAAATAAAACGTGATCGAAGACGCTGTTCTGCCTCACAAGCACATTTTTACAGTTATGAGATCTAGACAGCAAAAGTAATTCAAATATTTTAAGTAATATAATGGAATAAGAAGCTCATAAGGCACACTTCCAAATAATAATATAACATGTTATCTGAATGTATATCACTTCTACTTACTCGAGATGAAAGAATGCTGACCACTTGCAAAGCAATGGTAGAATACTAGACAGTGGTCAAAATAACACAGACACACGCAAGGAATGGCAGTGAACTGCTGTGTGGTAGCAGGTAGCCACGTGATGTCACTGTTCTGAAAGATTCCGACAGATTGCACCACTCACCATGGAAATAAGAGCTATACCCCATTCTGCCCTGCTACCCCGTCTTGCCCCATATTTGTTGGTATATAATAATGAATTCTCCTAATAATATGTGGAATAAAACCAAAACCAAACCCCATGGTGAAACAATTCCGAAGGTCCTTGGCCTACCAAGCAACCGCTGCTCAGCCCGAATGCCTGTAGATTACGGAGTGTCGTGTGGTCAGCACGACGAAACCTCACGGCCGTTATTCTTGGCTCTCTAGACTGGGAATAATAAGTGAAATGCAAACCAAATATTGCACTTTATCAACATTGCTTTATGAACAATACAAAACGTTATAGTTCCTATAAGCTAACAAATCCTCTCCCGCTAGTTCTTTCAACAAGTTGTAAGATGCACCATGCAAAGCTCTCCTACTAATCCATCCTAACGCAAGTTTCCCTATTACCAAGTTTATTAGCTGCAGTCGCTTAAGTGCGGCCAGTATCCTGTATTCAGGAGATAGTGGGGTCGAACCCCCCACTGTCGGCAGCCCTGAAGATGGTTTTCCGTGGTTTCCCATTTTTACACCAAGCTGGAGCTATGCCTTAATTAAGGCCATGGCTGCTTCCTTCTCACTCCTAGCCTTTCCTAACCCATCATCGCCGCAGGACCTATCTGTGTCGGTGCGACATAAAACAACTTGTTTAAAAAAGATCCCTATTCTCCTTCTTTTTAAGACAGTTTTGCAATTCATGCAATAATAATGTACCAATTAGCTGTACAGTATGCATGCTTGTATTTGTGCACTTGGCATCTCCACTTCAATAAACGGAATGCAAATTCACAGACAGTTACTAGTGTAGTGCATTACAATATAAAACCTCTTCTAATGACAGTTAGCATGCGCTTTCCCTGTCTGATTCAAAGTAAGTTATTGGCTTCAAGTTTAGAGTTTCAAGTACTTGACTCTAGTAAATTATCCCCATGTGAATTAGTCTATAGCAGGGCTGGCCACAACGAGGCTCGCGAGCCGCATGCGGCTCTTGAGTCAGTCTCGTGCGGCTCTTGACACCAAGCTTAGAGTAAAATTAATTTATATAATTAATGGAAACTAACAACATCTCGCGGCCAGCGGCAGTCAGTAGCAGCGATGTGCGGCTTAAAGTTATTTAATGATTTGAGATCAATTAAACCTTCATTTTCATTCCCGCAAAATCCTTTTGCTGTTGATGTTGTGGGCGATGGCTGTCCTGTTTCATCACCAATAACAAAGGATACAGCAGCTGTAGAGTTGGAGCTACTAGAAATGCAAGAGGACGAAGGAGTAAAAGGACTCAGACGAAGTGGCGTTTCTACCATAGACTTTTGGAAGAATGCTCCAGAAGAAAAATACCCACTAACAAAAGAGTGTGCTAAGATACTTATCTCAATCTTTGGGACTACATGTGTGTGTGTGAATTACTGTACTCAACGCTTAAATTCAATAAATCTAAATATCGATCTTAACTAACTGATGAACATTTAAGTTATCTTGTGCGAACTGGGCTTACCAGTTATCAGCCAGATTTCAAAAAACTAACAGCAAAAATGAACACTCAAAAAGGCACTTCTCAAAAGTAAAATTTCATTCCTTGATGTGTACCTGAACAGTAACATTCTGTGTAGTGTAGAAAATAAAGGTTCCTTCATTTGTTATAAAACGAAAAACGTCTCTTCATTTTATAAACCATTTTCTAAACATGCTCCCAGTTTTGTCTCCTAAATTTGCGGCTCCCAAAATTAAGGTTAGTGGCCACCCCTGGTCTATAGGGTGGCTATTGCTTCACCGTATTTTAATCCACCTGAACCCTGCGTATGCCATATTTTAAGCGATCAAAGCAAATGGGCTGCAGGAATACAGACTGTTTCACATTTTTCTTACGATACTTAGGACAGCACTCAAAGGTGCATTATGTCTTTTTGAATGGGCATTAAGTATATAAGATATACATACTTAGGCTACATACTGCATAAAGAAGGAAAATTAATTCATTTCCAGTAATTACAAAAGAAATCACAATACATTGTTTGTTCTTTGTTTGCCCAACCCTTCTCCCGTTTCTCTACGGGGTCGGGTATGAGGTGAGATGAATCTGTCGTGGCGGGTTTTTATGACCGGATGCCCTTCCTGACGTCAACCTCATCAGAGGAGTTAATGAAATGAAATGAAATGAATGACGTGATATATGACACCAGGAAGGAAGAGGGTGAAACCCGGGGCCGGCACGTAGCCTACTCCTGTCGAATAGCACCACGAGGTCTGCTCAAGGCTTAACATCTCCATCTGATGGATGAATCACCATCAACAGCGTCATATGCCCTCACTGCGGAGAGGTTTGGAATTTAATCCAGGCTTTTGGCTCACAATCTAGTGATTAGAATTTGTATACCACCACCTCCCCTACCCTACCGGCCAATATTCTGATGGTGAAATTTTTTCAACCAATGGGACTCGAACTGGCTAACCACGGTGTCAGACCGTATAGACTCCAATGCCTTAACAATCATGGCCACTAGGCGGGCTTAAGAAATCACAATACATTGTCACTATATAAATTTAGCTCTGTTTACAGAAAATGAAAATATAGATCAGAAAACCTTTAACAAAACAACATAACAACATGGAGGAATTATTCATAACACTTGGAATTGTTGTAATAAGACAATGTACTGGAATAGCCCATAGTAAAATAATTATAGTAATAATAAAACAATATAGTACACTGGTGAAAATTGATCACATCCCTTAAATAATAATAATAATTTTTGGTCTTTTCCCAGTTACCTGGGTTTGGCATTTTGTGTGGGTCAGCCCAGTTTTACAGCCGGATGCCTTTCCTGATGCCAACCCGATGTCATCACCATCAATGTCCCACTGCAGTTGCCCGAGTGTGGTTAACAAGCCTCCTCCACTCCTTTCTGTCCTTCCACTTTTCCTGCTCCATTACTTCCACCACATCCAATCCAGCTTCTCTAATGTCCTTCTTCCAAATCTGATCCATCCACCTTCTTTTTGGTCTTCCAACTGGTCTCTTTCCCTTAACTTCCCTTTCAAATTCCGTTCTTGTGATCCATTCCTTTCCTATTCTTTTTACATGTCCGAACAATCTCAGTCTTGCTTTCTGTATCTTCTGTACTAACAGTTCTATATTTAGCTCTTCTCTGATTTTAATAATTTGAATTCTATCTCTTCTTGTCCTTTTAACCAATGTTCTTAAAAATTTCATTTCTACTGCTTGGATCTTACTATCTTGTCTCTTCTTAGTTACCAGCATTTCTAGTCCATATGTTACAATTGGTATGAAATACTGTTTATATGATGTTAATTTCGTTCTCTTGGGTACTTTGTCATCCCATAAAAGCTCTCTGACTTGATGATAAAATGTTGTACCTTTACTTAGTCTGTTATTAATTTCAGGGTTGATTTCATTACTTCCATTAATAATGCTATCCAGATATGTAAACTGTTCTACATTCTCTAACCATTCTCCGTCTATGTTCACTTGGCTTCTCTTTTTCTCTTTTCCACAGTGTATGACCACAGTTTTCTTTTTACTAATTACCATTCTAAACTCCTTCAGATTTACATTCCAAATGTCCAGTCTCGTTTGTACTTCCTTTTCTCCCTTTCCCCAAATCACCACATCATCTGCACATACCAAAGCATTCACTTCATCACTACTGATACTCTATTTTACACGTTTTATGATTTCATCCATCAATATAATAAACAATAATGGTGACAGTGCACTTCCTTGCTTGAGAGCTATTTTTGTATAAAATGTTTCAGAGTCACCACTCCCCATTTGTACACTGCTTTTACTCTCATGATTCAACATATTTATCTTGTTAATTAATGATTTTGGTACATTCCTTTTTGGTAGGCATTCCCATACATGTTTTCTCTTAACTGTATCGTAAGCTTTTTCCAAATACAAAAATATGAAGATGATGTCCTTGTTCCTTTCCAGATGTTTTACCATTATCGTTCGCACTGTAAATATCAAGTCTATTATTGATCTATCGGTCTAAAGTCATATTGTTCTTCCTCTAACTGTGTTTCTATTATATCCCTCAATCTTTTGTCTATGACTTTCTCCATTATTTTTAGCCCATGTGATAATAGAGTTATACCTCTATAATTTTCACATTTCTTCCTATTTCCTTTTTTTAACAGTGGTACAATGTTTTCTTGTTGCCATCTTCAGGTATCCTTTCATCCTTCCATATGGCATTGAGGGCTCTATATAGCCACTGTAGTCCAATGCTTCCTGCTTAATTATCAGCATTGAATTCATCTTTTCCACTTGCTTTACCTTTGGACATTGCTTTCACTGCCCTTTCAAGTTCCAACCGTGTTATTGCATTCTCTTCTTTTTCTTTGTATTGAATAGGTGGATATTAAAAAATGAATAAGACTTGTATTTTTGAGACTATGTTATCGCTATTTTGCTTTGGCATGACCCAGAGCGCTGTTGCAGACATGTTACCCACTCTATAGTCCTCTTGCTAGGTCATTGATTAAACGTAAAGCGCTATAAGCAGACGAAACTGTATGGATGACATTTGAACTATGACATCACTATTTCACCTTAGTCCCACCCAGAGCACTGTAGCAACAATGATGACGACGACAAAGTTTTCATTTCTCACCCTGAAGGAGTGGGGAGGGCCACCTAGAGGGTTACGCGCTCTCTCTCTCTCTCTCTCTCTCGCCAAAAGGTGCAGGTGGGTTGGGGATATATCAAGAAGGAAAGAGGTGGGCAAAAGGACGTGTAGAGGGAGGAGATGGGAGGGGGTTATCGTCTTTTGGCCAAGGGTTTTACAACTTTATTTTATATATACAGTACAAAACAGAAAAGAACTTCATTGATTCTTTTAATACATACCAATTTTTATTTATTTATTTATTTTCTTGTGAATGTATATCAAGATTTCTTTTCCTGCTGGAGCTTGATTTGGAAATGCAGTAATTCTACAGCTTTAAAAAAAACTTGCTAGTAATTTTTCATTATAATCTACAGCTCAAATTCCAGGTATGGAAACAGACAGCTAAATTTGTAAGTATGGTGCTATGTAACAGAATTGTTCTCTTAATACACGTTCCAACCTACTACTGTATATACATACTATGTGTGAGAACATTGATGGCTGTGCAAATTCATAGAAGAGTGAACAAGAAAGATGTGAGAGGATTTAAACCAGAGTTTCCAGAGGTATGAAGTTGAAATGAGAATTTAAGCATGAATGGGTGGTTCAATCAATCAATACTAATCTGCATTTAAGGCAGTCGCATAGGTGGCAGATTCCCTATCTATTGTCTTCCTAGCCTTTTCTCAAATGATTTCAAAGAAATTGGAAATTTATTGAACATCTTCCTTGGTAAGTTATTCCAATCCCTAACTCCCCTTCCTATAAATGAATATTTGCCCCAATTTGTCCTCTTGAATTCCAACTTTACGTTCATTTGTGATCTTTCCTACTCTTATAGATGCCACTCAAACTTATTCGTCTACTGATGTCATTTCACGCCATCTCTCCACTGATGGCTCGGAACATACCACTTAGTTAAGCAGCTCGTCTTTTTTCTTCCAGTTCTTCCCAGCCCAAACTTTGCAACATTTTTGTAACGCTACTCTTTGTCGGAAATCACCCAGAACAAATCGAGCTGCTTTTCGTTAGATTTTTTCCAGTTCTTGAATCAGGTAATAATGGTGAGGGTCCCATACGCTGGAAACATACTCTAGTTGGAGTCTTACCAGAGACTTATATGCCCTCTCCTTTACATCCTTACTAGATTTAATGATTTGTTGCAGCTTGTATGTGGTTGAGGACTAAGGGTCTGTTATAGGGGTGAATGATGAGCAATGAAATAGTTAGGAAATGGACGAAATCGTCAACTGTGGGTGGTGAGAAAAGGGAATGGTTGGGCAATATGGGTGGGTCAATGGTCCTAAGAGTGGCTACGAGATCTGGTTGATTTTGGGTAGGTGGAGGGCAGCTTATGCAATGGCGTGAATATACTGGGTGAGTACCTCCACAGGTGTGACACAGGGGTGGTTGGTGTGTCTTGGAACATCTGAGTGTAGAATGTTGTTGGTTGCAGTGTCCACACCGGTTGGCAAGAGTTGGGGGGGGGGTGCATGATCCTACACATTCATAACCTATGGCAGTAGTGACTGTTATCTGTGCAGTGAGTGGTGGGATGATCGCTGTAGGCGAGGCATCGCTTACACTTGATGGACTGGGGAGGCTGTGCATGAGATGGTTCGACTTTATGGTGGTGTCAGTGAATGGAGACTCCGCTGGTCAATACCCAATCTATGTCTTAAGGTGTTGGTAGAAGAATCTGTACCATGTATGTTTGACCTGTTGTGTTCTTGATCTTGAATGCCTTCTGCGTTGAGCTCAGAGAGTATGGTGTCTTCAGTAATAGAGGTGCAGTCTATAGCGCGGAGGTAGGTGGAGTTTCTATAGGTGGGCTTGGGGAGGGGTCGAAGAGGGCTGCATGATCCTAGACATTGAGAACCTATGGCAGTAGTGAGTAGACTGGCAGCAGCATCCCCGGTGACCTGTATGATGACTCCGGTTGTAGTTCTCCTGATGTCCGCTATGTCCTCTTGGCACATGTTTATTCTGGATAGAGTGGAAAAAATTGTGTGGGTGACTGGAAGTCAGGGGAGGGATTGGAAAGTAAGAATGAAGTGTTCCTGCTGGAGTGGGTTGGAGGAAATGGGAGCGATTGGTAGGGCATCTAGTGCTGGAATACAGTAGAAAATGCAAGCTGGAGAGGAGTGGTTGTCGCAGGGACAGTGGTGATAGTAGGAGGAATTTTCTGAATGGAGGCATCCATGGGTAGTGGTGGGTCACTTGTCTTGTCTGTTAGAGGTGCTGATTCTGGGTCTGCTACTTGATGCTGTAGAGCTCGTTCCTCTTGTGGCGTAGATCGTGGCGTCAACCTTGAAAACTGAAATTGGAATCTGGAAGTGTCCCATTGTGGAACTGGTGTCGCTGGGATGAATCTGGCATGGTAATTAGGCACTGCATACTGTAGCTGGACATTAAAGCCAAATGGTATGCAACTACGGCTGATTGACTGAGTTTGGTGATGGTAGTGATTGTGGTAGTACTGATTGTTGCCGTGGTGGTGGCCAGCCAGTAAGGCGAATATGGGAACATGTTAACTATGTCAGTCCCTGTAGATTGGAAGTTCACTGCAGATTACTTCACCTATGTTGTGGTAGATGCTGGTGATGGGCTCTTCCTGAGGTGAGCCCTCCCAGATTTTCTTGTGTTCACCTCTTCAATTTACCTTTTCAATACGGAATGCCCTGCATAACTGTCTTATGGTGATGAAAACAGTTGGATGGTGAAAGATTCACTGTAGCAGTCATGTTAGCCTCTCTATAGACTTCCTTCTAGCTGACTGGTCGCAGTGAATGATATTTTGTGCATAATTCCACTAAGTATTTTTGTAATAAATGAACTAAAGGAAAGAATGATATGATAAAACAATAGGATCTGTAAAAATTGCTTAAAAAATATATAATTCCTAATTTCAGGCGGCTAAGAAAAGAATAATAATTTGATTTTTTCTCCATAAAGTGGGAGGCAACTGCTCCTACTCGCCCACCCTCCCATCTAATCGCTACCACTGTTTATATTTCCCTAACGCTTTATGTAACTTAACACTTCAGTTATACTCAGTTGTAGGGTTGGATAATTTTGATAATTATAGTTTTTATATTTACACACACACACACACACTCACTCACTCTCTAATACTTATACCTTAACCTCACTTAAATTTTCCTGGAGCACAAGTCTGTATTTGATTGGAGCCCGAACTATGCTAATACTTTAAGTTTATTACATTGTAGACTACTCTTCCCCTCTCAATATTCAGTCTAGAAGCCTCTGTGAATAAACTACAGTATGTGCCTCCATAATTCTCTGTCCCTTGTGTTGATACTGTAAGTAAAACTTAAATCTAGTGACCATCTCCTAGTGTTGGATTCAGTAGTTTGGATACTCGAGTTTAAGTGTCTTTAAAATGTGAATGGGTGCACCAATCTCAAAACTAGCTGCATCAAATTGTAACTCAATTCTTTCTGCATTTAACAGTGGTATACAACTACTTTTGTCTTCTGTATTTCTGCAGCTGTTGTAAGTGGAACGAAAAAAGACCCTGGTTTTTGGCATTCTACGCACAAAACCTCGACTTTAAAACTACGTAACTTCAAAACGCATCATCCAAACATAATAATATTTTAATCTGTCATAGCCTTAAATCTCCTAAACAATATTTCAAATTACAAGTTTATGTCTATTTCTTGTGAAGCTGTTACCCAGTTACGGCTGCTGAGAGGGGCTGGCGGAGGGGCACTACTTTTTCACAAATTTATATTCTTACTAAACACACACAACCTAAACCAGATCATTATGTTTGTTAATTGACTGGCAATAAGCAGAAGCCAGTTGAGTCACCATACTTCTATAGTCCATGCATGAATTAATATGTTAGAGGAATTTTTCATGTTTTTTAAACTTTTCTTTCAAGTGTTTGAGATCAATCATCAATGATCTGCATTTAAGGCTGTCGCCCAGGTGGCAGATTCCCTATAAATTGTTTACCCAGGTTTTCCTTAAACAATTTCAGGTGGCTAAAAAGGAATAAAAATTTAATTTTTTTCTACACAAAGTGAGGGAGGAGAAACTGCTTCTACTTGCGCACCCCTCTAATCACTGACACTGTTTATGTTTCCTTAATGTTTTATGCAATTTAACACTTAAGTTCTACCAGGTTGCAGGGTTTTATAATTGTTGCTTTTATATTGTTACTGTTACTCCAGCTTTCGTCCAAGTCATGTCCTAATAACATACACGGAAAACAGAAAAACACATTGTTTGATTCACAGCGACACAAGCATTCGTGTCTGGGACCTACGCCAACATCCCCACTTCTTCTAGGTTTAAATTATGTGCTGATCGACTGAGTGTCCTTATCTCTGTCTTTTCAATTAGGGACAGTTGCTTCTTTTTTTTTTTTTTTTGCTTTACGTCGCACCGACACAGATAGGTCTTATGGCGATGAAGGGACAGTTGCAAAAATGGTTTGTTTAGAATATTACTCACAGAATTCAGTGCTTTAGAAGAAGATGAATAATGAATTCTTTATTTTCCTCCAGATCTACAGTATTTCTACTTTATTGATCTATTAATGGAGAAAATGGAGAAATGGAGTGACATAAGAAAGAAAAAGAAAAGAAAAAAATGTCATTCGTCGGCAACCGGCATGATGAAGGTTAAAGACCTTCCTATCTCTCCTGTCTGGACACGCAAACCTTAGCACATTCCACTCCTCCTACCATCCTCCCTCTTGACCTACTAACGCTTGCTGAACTAGACTTAACATTGCATCACCTGCCACGTTTGTGTGCCTCATTTTCCTCACGTTGCAACTTCATGCTTGTACTACTTCTCAGTTGCCACTCATTATCTAACTTCACCTCCAAATCAATCTCTTATCTTTCCAATATGTTTAAGCATACTTCATCTCCTTTAGATTTCAAGCCAGTCTCCACATTAAATTAAAATTATACCCTCACAACCTACCATACCCAAATTCACCAACCGAACTTAACTACCTCCCTTTTCATCACTCTTTTTATTATTTAATCCTTCATAGCCACCACCATTCCAATCTCATTTAAATTTCAGGCCATACTCCCATTAAATTGTCATACCCATCTCTTAATCGTAGTCAATCTTAGCAAACTTCACTCAAAATTACCATCATAATTAACACTCAATCATTATTTACATATCTCGAAATCAATCTCTTAATATCATCATTCTTTACATCCCACCAAATCAGTCACTTAATCATAATCAATCTTATCTTCACTTTAAATTATACCAAACCGAACTCTACATTAATTGTATCACCACATACAATAAAAATCTTGTCTTTCATTAATTGCCATCGGTCTTTACAGACCACCACCTCAACCTCTTAATCGTAATCATTCTTCCATTCACTAATAATTCAAATTTACTTAATTATTTATAACGTAATTACTGTTATCTCAACTACAATTAACAAACACCCAATCATTATTTACAAGCTCTTTCTACTACCACATCTTACAATACCAGTATTTACACATTAACACCTTTACCTAGCTTACTTACTAATACTACTTGCCTTTTTACTTTTCGTTACTATGCCTTCGTCACTGTTACCTTTCTTACCCCATAGTTTCTTTAAACTCAAGCTTCTTCCTTTGATCATAGATCCTCTTCCTTCTGCTACCGCCCTCACACCATTATTTTCATTATGCGTATATCCACTTGCTATTTCTTGTATTTTTTCTTCCTCCACCACTTCCTGAATCCTCATTTCTTTTCCCGTGCTGGTCCCCATCTTCACATCTTTTCCTGCCAATCTCAGTGCTTTTCCTGCTTCCCTGCCTCTTTCTCGGATCACTTCAATGGTATCACTGATGGTTCTTCTCTAATTATTTCTATGATATCACTGAAATTCGGTGCTCCTTTTTTTTTCCATTATGCACATCTTTCCCAGTACTACTCATTTCTACTTGCTTAATACCCTCTTCTAATACCTGAAGTTTTGCCACCATCCAACTTCGGATCCATTTCCCATTAGACACCACCAGTTTCTGGTCCCTGATATGCGCCTTCAATCCTTGCAGTCATGCTCTCACCTGATGTTTCTTTAAAATTTTGTAATCCTTACTCGCTTCTTTTCCCATGTCCCTCTTAAATTCAAGTTTTTCTCACCCTGCAGATTGCCAGCATTTCTTGTCATTATATCTGCCATCAACGTGGATAGCAATGTCACTTTCATAGGTCTGGGCCCCCTCACCTTACCTACTCTCTCAACATCATCTATATCGACCTCACTAAAGTTAATTTTCATTTTATTTTGAACTAAATCTACCACTTTATAAATAATGTCCACTTTAGCTTCTGCCTTTTCTCCCTGCACCCCGTAAATAAATATGAATTTCGTTCTACGTTCATTACTGTTGGCTGCTATTTCTTCTTAAGGTTCAACAACTCCTCTTCCATATTTCTTATTTTTCCCCTTAGTGATACAATAATCTCTCACTGTTGTCCATTTTTACCTTAGTTTCATTCATGTTTTCCTGAATCCACTGTCTCATCTTTTTGTGCTCCTTCACTTGCTCCTGAATCATCTTCTTTAACTGATCAAACTGGCAGAGCTCCTCCACTACCTCCTTTACCAGCTTCCTTATTACTTCCATGTCCTCCCAGTTCATGTTCCCATTGCTCTGTGGGCATGGATTTACTTCCACACCCCCAATAACCAACAGCACAGTGACCACCATTGCTACCAGCAACATCTCAATTTACCAAATGTCAATTGGGAAGGTAATGCGAACGACAGGAAGCATGAACAACAAATGGCAAATAAGTTAATATGGGAAGGGCACCTGATTCAGAAAGTGATGTAACCAACTAGAGGGAAGAATATTTTGGACGTGGTGCTGATAAAACCATATGAGCTCTATAGAGAAACCGAAGTAATAGATGGTATTAGTGATCACAAATCTGTTTTTGTCGTAGTTAAAAATAAATGTGAAAGGAAGGTATTAAAATTAGGACTATTAGGCAGTACCATATGGCTGATAAAACAGGCATGAGGGAGTTTTTAAAAAGTTACTATGATCGCTGGAAAATGGTAAATAAAAATGTAAACAGACTCTGGGATGGGTTTAAAGCAATTGTTGAGGAATGTGAAAATAGGTTTGTTCCTTTAAAGGTGGTAAGGAATGGTAAGGATCCACTATATTATAACAGAAAGGATCCACTATATTATAACAGAGAAGTAAAGAGACTAAGAAGGAGGTGCAGACTGGAAAGAAATAGAGTTAGAAATGGTTATGGAAGTAAGGAGAAATTGAAGGAACTTACTTGGAAATTGAATCTAGCAAAGAAGTCAGCTAAGGATAACATGATGGCAAGCATAATTGGTGGTCATACAAATTTTAGTGAAAAATGAAAGAGTATATATAGGTACTTTAAGGCAGAAACAGGTTCAAAGAAGGACATTCCAGGAATCATTAATGAACAAGGAGAGTGTGTATGCGAGGATCTTCACAAGGCAGAAGTATTCAGTCAGCAGTATGTAAAGATTGTTGGTTACAAGGATAATGTTCAGATAGGGGATGTGAGTAACACTAAAGAAGTATTAAAATTTACCTATCATAACAATGACATTTACAGTAAGATACAAAAGTTGAAAACTAGAAAAGCAGTTGGAATTGATATGATTTCTGGGGATATACTAAAAGCAATATGTCTTATGGCGACGATGTGATAGGAAAGGCCTAGGAAGTGGAAGGAAGCGACCGTGGCCTTAATTAAGGTACAACCCCGGCATTTGCCTGGCGTGAAAATGGGAAACCACGGAAAACCATCTTCAGGGCTGCCGACAGTGCGGCTCAAACCCACTGTATCTCGATTACCGGATACTGGCCGCACTTAAGCGACTGCAGCTATCGAGCTCGGTAGTACCATATCTGAAATACTTATTTGATTATTGTTTGGTTGAAGGAGCTATACCAAATGAATGGAGAGTTGCTATAGTAGCCCCTGTGTATAAAGGAAAGGGTGATAGACATAAAGCTGAAAATTACAGGCCAGTCAGTTTGACATGCATTGTATGTAAGAATGCTTTGGGAAAGCATTCTTTCTGATTATATTAGACATGTTTGCAAAATTAATAACTGGTTTGACAGAAAGCAGTTTGGGTTTAGGAAAGGTTATTCGACTGAAGCTCAGCTTGTAGGATTTCAGCAAGATATAGCAGATATCCTGGATTCAGGAGGCCAAATGGACTGTATTGCGATTGACCTATCTAAGGCATTTGATAGGGTAGATCATGGAAGACTACTGGCAAAAATGAGTGCAATTGGACTAGAAAAATGAGTGACTGAATGGGTGGCTATATTTCTAGAAAACAGAACTCAGAGAATTAGAGTAGGCGAAGCTTTATCTGACCCTGTAATAATTAAGAGGGGAATTCCTCAAGGCAGTATTATTGGACCTTTATGTTTTCTTATATATATCAATGATATGTGTAAAGAAGTGGAATCAGTGATAAGGCTGTTTGCAGATGATGTTATTCTGTACAGAGTAATAAATAAGTTACAAGATTGTGAGCGGTTGCAGGGTGACCTCGATAGTGTTGTGAGATGGACGGTGGACAATGGTATGATGATAAACGGGGTTAAAAGTCAGGTTGTGAGTTTCACAAATAGGAAAAGTCCTCTGAGTTTTAATTACTGCGTTGATGGGGTGAAAGTTCCTTTTGGGGATCATTGTAAGTACCTAGGTGTTAATATAAGAAAAGATCTTCATTGGGGTAATCACATAAATACGATTGTTAATAAAGGGTACAGATCTCTGCACATGGTTATGAGGGTATTTAGGGGTTGTAGTGAGGATGTAAAGGAGAGGGCATATAAGTCTCTGGTAAGACCCCAATTAGCGTATGGTTCCAGTGTATGGGACCCTCACCAGGATTACTTGATTCAAGAACTGGAAAAAATCCAAAGAAAAGCAGCTCGATTTGTTCTGGGTGATTTCCGACAAAAGAGTAGCGTAACAAAAATGTTGCAAAGTTTGGGCTGGGAAGACTTGGGAGAAAGGAGACGAGCTGCTCGATTAAATGGTATGTTCCGAGCTGTCAGAGAAGAGATGGCGTGGGAGGACATCAGTAGACGAATAAGTTTGAGTGGTGTCTTTAAAAGTAGGAAAGATCACAATATGAAGATAAAGTTGGAATTCAAGAGGACATATTGGGGCAAATATTCGTTTATAGGAAGGGGAGTTAGGGATTGGAATAACTTACCAAGGGAAATGTTCAGTAATTTTCCAATTTCTTTGCGATCATTTAAGAAAAGGCTAAGAAAATAACAGATAGGGAATCTGCCACCTGGGTGACTGCCCTAAATGCAGATCAGTAGTGATTGATTGATTGATTGATTGATTGATTGATTGATTGATTGATTGATTCAATCCCATCTCCACTTTGCCTTCATTTCTTTTGATTGTTCCCTTCTTCCATCTTCCCAGCCATCTTCCGATAACGGCCCGATATTGCTCTATCCCAATCATCTTCCTCGTCACGCTCCACTTGCCTCGTCCGCTCCCCTCTCTTACTCAACTCCACTCGACCAGCACACCCCCTACGGCACGTCCGTTCCTATTGCTTGCTTAGGCTAGACTGCTTTAGAAGAAGTACAAATGTTACACACATTTCCTAGAGGTTAATCATACCTACGGGTACATCTGTGATACTCCTTATGTCTCTTCATTGGAATACTATACATCCGCACCCTGCATACGACAGATTTCATTTTAACTACACCACACTAAATATTATGTAATAGGATATTGACTAATTTCATTAGCCAGCATAACACGGATCTCGGATGACAGATCTGCAACATTTGCATTTCAAACAAATGTCGAACTCTGCATGATAAGCATTTGTATATTTTCAATCGCAGGGGCTGGCTTTGCCAATGCCCAAATATCCCATTCTGTGCGTGTTAAGAAATAGTAGGTTCTACATGGGTGTGACCAAACTTATAAGAAAAAGAATCTGCAGAGAGGGGCAGAGGCTCACCTTGACTGGCCAGCAAGCTAGAGGAAGCGATCTATGCATCAGATGAAAACATTGCCTCCACTGGCTGCATGTTGTGCCTGAATGTATCATCATTCAAAAGGTCAGTTACTTAGCTGGAGGGGCATGTGTCTCTCTGCCCTTTAGAGCCAGCCGTTACTGCACTGCAATTACTGTTAGTTTTATTTGCTTTTACGTCCCACTAACTACTTTTTAAGGTCTTCAGAGACGCCGAGGTGCCGGAATTTAGTCCCGCAGGAGTTCTTTTACGTGCCAGTAAATCTACCGACATGGGGCTGTCGTATTTGAGCACCTTCAAATGGCTGTCGTATTTGAGCACCTTCAAATACCACCGAACTGAGCCAGGATTGAACCTGCCACGTTGGGGATAGAAGGTCAGCGCCTTAACCGTCTGAGCCACTCAGCCTGGCGCAATTACTGTTTTCATAATCAATATTTAAAGAAAACCTACATGTATCCATAGATTTTATATTGATTATTATTTGAGTGGGAATTTGCTTGAACTCCAAGCGAGGTGGACAGCTACACTACAACTACCTGTAGAGTGCTGTTGTCACACTTGCTGTAGGCCATGCATTACTTAAGTACATACAATCAACTCTTTATTTGTCGAGATAACATATTGAATTGATTAAAGATATAAGACTACAGGTTAATATCCCCGCAAGAAAAGTCATCGCAAATGTGCCATGCTGGTCCATTAATAACCGGTGTAATCGCCTGACAGTTAAATGCAGGCATGCAAACGTGCATGCACTGTGTCGTACAGGTGCCAGATGTCAGCTTGTGGGATGGAGTTCTATGCCTGCTGTACCTGGTCAGTCAATACAGGGATGGTTAATGCCGGTTGTGGATGACACTGGAGTTGTCGTCCAATGACTGGGGACAGATTGGGGAATCGAGCAGACCGAGGCAACATGTCGACACTCTGTAGAACAAGCTGGATTACAACAGCGGCATGAGGGTATGCATTATCCTGTTGGAAAACACCCCCGGAAATGCTGTTCATGAATGGCAGCACAACAGGTCGAATCAGCAGACGGCTGTACACATCTGCAGTCAGGGTCCATGGGATAACCACGAGAGTGCTCCTGCTGTCATAGGAAATTGCTCCCCAGACCAGAACTCCCGGTGTAGGTCCAGTGTGTTGATGCCACAGACAGGTGAAGTGCAGGCGCTCACCTGGCCTCCTAACCAATTCACGGCCATCACTGGCACCAAGGCAGAATCGGCTTTCATCAGAAAATACACCGGACCTCCGCTCCATCCACCAATGACCTCTCGCTTGACACCACTGAACTCGCAGATGGCGGTGGTTTGGGGCAAGTGAAACGCATGCCGCAGGGCACCTGGCTCGCAGCTGTCCTTCAAGTAACCGATTTTAAACAGTTCGTGGCATCACTGTGGTGCCAACTGCCACTCGAATTGCTGCTGCAGACACAATCCGCTGTGCCACAGCCATATGCCGAATACGACGGTCCTCCCTCTTAGTGGTGCCACGGGGACGTCTGGAGCCCGGTCTTCCTGCAAGCGTACTTTCTCGTGACCACTGCTGCCAGCACGCATGCACAGTGGAGACATTCCTGCAAAGTAGTTCTGGAATAGCATGGGAGGAAACTCCACCTTCATGTAGCCCTATTATATGGCCTCATTCAACCACAGTGAGCTGTTGATATTGGCATCTTCGTCGTCGCAAAGGCATTCTTGACCAACTCACAGTCACTCCGTCCAATCTCACACGTAATTTTTAAATATCAATAACTAGTGCTCACGCCTAGTATGGCCCATATTTAAAGCAAACCTGATTTGCAATGTCATGGGGCCGCTACTAGAGCCACACTAATGCGATTTGCAGGAAATTTGAATCGTCATCTACCAATGTTCGTTAATCTAGCACAACCCCTTCTTGGTGTTTGGATATTTTTTTTTCGGCAGTGTTTTGATCCAATCGCAGGTTTAAAATGGTGAGCTGCTTATTGTTTAAAAGCATTGTCATTGTCTTTGTTATGTTCATAATATTCTTACATCAGATTTAATCACTGCCCAGCTGGCAGGTTACCTGTCAGTTCTTTACCTAGTCTGGTCTTAAATGATGTCAAAGAAGTTGGAAATTTATCAAACATCACCCTTCATAAACTATTCCAGCCTCTAATTCCTTTACCCATAAACAAACATTTTCCAAAATTTATCCTCTTGAAATCCACTTTAGATTATTTGTCAACTAATAGCATTCAACTGATGGCTCAAAACATTCTGCTTAATCAAGCTCGTCTCCTTACTTCCCAAGTTTCCCCAGTGCAAAGTTTGCAACATCTTTGTAACACAACTCTATTATCAGAATCACCTAGAATAAAATGTGCTGCTTTCCTTTGAATTTGTACGTTCCTCGTTGCCAGATGTTTCATTCCAGGCTTGTGTCTATATCATACACCTGTCAACGTCATATGTTACGTACACACGTTTACGTGAACCGCTTAGACTGATTCTATGGTTCGGTCAGCTTCCACTTGTGACACTAGTGTTGTACAACGTCCTGAGAGCCATGTGGTGGTGAATGAATGTACCATTTCCACTTCTATTATAATGTCTAACTTTTAAAGAGTCATTGTTTAAGAAGCTTTTCTCTTGGACAAACAAGATTTCTTCTGAGGACACAGAGCACAGTTCTCTGCGAAACGTAAAGAATTTCACCTTATTTTCTTGACTCGGCATACGTCCAAAAGCCTATAGAGTATCATGTCTAATAAGTACGGGCCGTGAAAGCATCAATGGCAACATTAAAAACCTCTATGGGGAGGATACTTTTAAGAAAGCTTCAATATTCAGCAAATTAAGGAGAAAGAAGTCTGTCCTTTTTTCTTCTTTGTGCTTTCTACTGAGATGCAGGGACCATAACATCATTCCCAACTGTGTGAAGCTGAAGCACACGTTAAATACACCGAAGGCCAGGAGAATATATCAACGCGCTAGTAAGGCTCTTGTGATTGAGAGATTGCGTAACACTCGTAGGGAACTTTATTCAGTTTCCCGAGAGTTGTTTTGCTTACATCTGCTGTTAAGAAACACCCTCTCGTGGGAATTGTGGTTGACTTTCGATCGCATTACTGCTATACAGGCTGAATGAAAATTCAACCAGGTGTCATTCAGACAGAAATCAAAGTCCCTCTGTCTAGCTCAGAAATAGGCAGTCTCTTGCACGAACCCGGATGCTAGTAAAACTGTTATCAATCTTTCCAAGCAATTCTTGGACAAGAACCAAACAGCAGTTCTAGCTAGGGGTCTTAATTTTGCTGTCGCTCCCTCTAAAATTCCCACTGAGGAGTTAATTACTTCCATTGAGACAGTCATCCACAAACTACCTATGGATGAGGCTGAGGAGTTGAGACAGAAATGTGTAAGACTCATAACGTCCGCCGTTGTACCCGCACCCAATTTAATAAGAGGCAAAAGGAGAGCTCTGAGGGAACTTAAGAGATGATTCTGAACTGACCATTCTCTCAGCTGATAAGAGTAATGCGACAGTGGTTATGGACACTGATGAGTATAAGAATAAGATCTCGGCTATATTGTTACAGCCTGTTTATAGAATGAGCTCAATTCCAAAAGAGGAGGCAAAACATCTGTCCCGGGGGGATGCAGTGCCACCTAGATTATATGGACTGCCTAAGATCCATAAAAAAGATGTTCCCCTCAGACCTATTGTTAGTGCGATAGCTCCTCCTACGTATGCTCTGGCTAAATACCTAAGCAAATTGCTTCAGCCACACATAGAACTTACTGAATCATATGCCAGGGACTCTCGGTATTTCGTCAACAAGCTGTCAACCATAGCTCTTCAACCTAATGCACTTTTGGTGAGTTTCGATGTGGAGTCCTTGTTCACTAAAGTGACGTTTGACTCTGTCATGTCTCTCATTGAACACCTGTTCCCTGAGGACACTACTAAGCTATTTTACCACTGCATGACTTCCAGCTATTTCTTGTGGAGTGGGAATTTTTACGAACAGACAGACGGAGTGGCTAAGGGAAGTCCTCTTTTGCCCACAGTGGCTAATTTCTTTATGGAGCATTTTGAGGAGGAGGCTATTGCTTCGGCGCCCGTCAAACCTATGATATGTATGATAGGTATGTTCATGATGCATTTGTGGTCTGGACAGAAGGTCCTGAGAAACTTCATCTATTTCTAAACCACCTAAATCAGCAACATCCTTCAATAAATTCACTATAGAGATGGAGTTGGGCGGATGACTTCCTTTCTTGGATGTTCTAGTAAGAAAGAAACCGGACGGCTCTTTAGGACATACCATCTATCGTAAGCCTACCCACACAAATCGCTATCTTCATGCAGATTCTCACCACCATCCAGCACAAAAACAAGGCATTCTCACGACACTTGCCAAGAGGGTGAGACGAATTTGTGAGCCATAACATATCCAGGTGGAGATGGACACGCTCAAAGTCGCGTTCAAGGGTAATGGTTACACTGATTTGCAGATTCATAGAGCCCTGCATCCCAGAGAAACGACCAAGCAAAGTTCACAGAAAGAAGAAGTGAAGGGAACTGCCTACTTGCCTTACATTCACAACACAACAGATCGAATTGCCAAGGTCCTCTGCAAACACAATATAAAAACCATGTTTGGCACTGCCACTAAAATTGCTCACAATCTGAGTAAAACCAAGGGCAAATTGTCCCCACTTTTATATTCTGGGGTATACGAAATCTCCTGTACTTGCGGTAAGGTATACATCGGCCAAACATGCAGGTCCACTGGTACCCGTATCAAAAAACATGAACGTAATATTTGTCTCAACCAACCAGAGAAATCGTCATGTTCCAAGATGCTCGAGCTCTTACCCACACTAGACACTACAGGTCCAGGATTATACGGAAGCTGTGGAAATACATAGAAATCCTAACAATTTCAACAGGGCACCGACTATCAATTAAGTAATACTTGGTTGCCAGCCATTAAGAATTTACGTAGGTAGTTTCCTTCCCTGTCCTTTCACTATTGTTATTTCGTCTTGGTGTTTTTCCAAATTCGTACGTTCCTTGTCGCCAGATGTTTCATTCCAGGCTTGTGTCTATATCATACACCTGTCAATGTCATATGTTACGTACACACGTTTATGTGAACTGCCTAGACTGATTCTATGATTCAGTCAGCTTCCGCTTTGAACGCTAGTGTTGTGCCATGTCCTTGGAGCCATCTGGTGGCGAATGAACATACCATTTCCACTCCTATTATAATGTCTAAATTTTAAAGTCATTATTTAAGAAGCCTTTCTCGTGGACAATCGAGATTTCTTCTGAGGACGCAGAGCACAGTTCTCTGCGAAACGCAAAGAATTTCACCTTATTTTCTTGACACAGCATAAGCCCAAAAGCCTATAGATTATCAAGTCTATAATAAGTTGGGCCGATGACCTTCGATGTTAGGCCCCTTAAAACAACAAGCATCATCAATAAATAAGTTACAAGATTGTGAGCAATTGCAAATGACTTTGATAATGTTGTGAGATGGACAGAAGACAATGGTATGATGATAAAAACGGGGTTAAAAGTCAAGTTGTGAGTTCCACAAATACGAAAAGTCATCTCAGTTTTAAATACTGCATTGACGGGGTGAAAGTTCCTTATGGAAATCATTGTAAGAACCTAAGTGTTAATATAAGGAAAGATCTTCATCGGGGTAATCATATAAATGGGATAGTAAATAAAGGGTACAGATCTCTGCACATGGTTATGAGGGTGTTTAAGGATTGTAGTAAGGATGTAAAGGACAGAGCATATAAGTCTCTGGTAAGACCCCAGCTAGAGTATGGTTCTGATGTACGGGACCCTCACCAGGATTGATTCGAAAACTAGAAGAAAGCTAAAGAAAAGCAGCTTGATTTGTTCAGGGTGATTTCTGACAAAAGAGTAGCATTGCAAGTAATGAACTTCATTCCTTGTTGATCTTAACACCGACCCAACCTGATCAATACAAGCACAGGGCTGGAGGAAACAGCATCCTGGCTATACTTGTATTCTCCATGGAGAAATGTAACAGATTTTTCAAAACTTCACATCGTTTCCAGAAACATGACAAACAGAACAACATTTAACAGTCTTCACAATTTTTAAGTATTTTCTCCAGCCAAACAATAGTTATATTAAATATGGTTGGACCCATACTTACAACTAAATTTGTCCAAGTTTTAAGTGATGTGCATTTTAAAACACAGATTTCCATTGCATTTTTTGAGTGTATTTTAGGATTGAAATTATTTACATTTTAAATACAGATTTCCATTGCATTTGTTGATTGTATTTTATCTCAAGTTTTTATGTACCACTGTTTCTTGTATATGTCGTTCTTTTATTTTAGCTGATGTAGGCCTCAAGGCTAGGTCAAAACATGTCCTATGTAGCTTTTTAGACAGACCATGTATCAAATGGCAAACGTGTATTGAACACATGGACTTTCCACAATTAAATCTTTTAGAATTTTATCTTAGATAAAAGAGTGGCGTTATGAAGCTGGGAGCGAAAGCTGGGTGGACTCAGGATATCTTATTCATAAGTTAGAAGTAACAGACATGAAAGTAGCAAGAATGATTGCTGGTACAAACAGGTGGGAACAATGGCAGGAGGGAACTCGGAATGAGGAGATAAAGGCTAATTTAGGAATGAACTCGATGGATGAAGCTGTACGCATAAACCGGCTTCGGTGGTGGGGTCATGTGAGGCGAATGGAGGAGGATAGGTTACCTAGGAGAATAATGGACTCTGTTATGGAGGGTAAGAGAAGTAGAGGGAGACCAAGACGACGATGGTTAGACTCTGTTTCTAACGATTTAAAGATAAGAGGTATAGAACTAAATGAGGCCACAACACTAGTTGGAAATCGAGGATTGTGGCGACGTTTAGTAAATTCTCAGAGGCTTGCAGACTGAACGCTGAAAGGCATAACAGTCTATAATGATAATGTATGTATGTATGAAAATGTTACAAAGTTTGGGCTGGGAAGACTTGGGAGAAAGGAGATGAGCTGCTCAACTAAGTGGCATGTTCCGAGCTATCAGTGGATAGATGGTGTGGAATGACATTAGTAGATGAATAAATTTGAGTGTTTTTTTTTTTAAGTAGGAAAGATCACAATATGAAGATAAAGTTGGAATTCAAGAGTACAAATTCAGGCAAATATTTGTTTATAAGAAGAGGAGTTAGGGATTGAAATAATATACCAAGGGAGATGTTCAGTAAATTTCCAAATTCTTTGCAATTATTTAAGAAAAGACTAGGTAAAAAAAAAAGCAGATAAGGAATTTGCCACCTGGGCAACTGTCCTAAATACAGATCAGTGGTGATTGATTGAGTGACTGAAAGCATAAGATAAGAAGGTCAGTAAAAGGAAGACAGAAAAACAGGTGCTAAAAGACTAATAACACAGGACTGACCTCCTGGAAGCGCCATGGCCTACCAAGCGACTACTGCTCAGCCCGAAGGCCAGTGGTCTAGACCGGGAACCTGTCCTTATGTTTATCCTATAATGTGTTCCTTTTCTTGTTCCTCTCTATACAGTGTCTCTTATATACCCAGCCCGTCCAGCGGCGTTTTTACTCTCCCAGGCTTAAGCAGCTGCATGGGAGGCACACGCATAATTCTTGACCTTGCAAGGAGTGTGCACGTGTTTGACCTAGTATCAAGAGCCAGACTAAATCTCAGCTGTTAACATGGTGACACAGTTATCATTGCAACACAGTATTTTCGTATGTAAAAGTTATTTTAAGTACAAGTCGACTCGGCAGGTATGCGATGCATTTGTTCAGCAACTTCCTGGTGAAGTGCCACCTTCATGAGCACAGATTCATGTAATTGTAAATAAATCTGAAACTACTGTCTCAGCGCTCAATAAAAAAACATGCACGTACGCAAACAGCTTTAACAATGGAAAAGCTAGATGGCATTGGTGCAAATCCTGAACGGTCACCGAATAAATCACTCACAAAATTAGCGCAACAAGTAGGGGTTTCAGTTTCTTCTGCACACAGAGCTACAAAGCTGTTACACATCAAACTGTACAGGTTTACATGGGCCCATTGTTTAAAACCTGCTGATCCAGCCACAAGAGTGAGATATTGTGAGTGATTATGAAGGTTAATGGAGGCAAATCAACTGTTACAACTTTTACAAACAGGAGCTTTAAAACTGAATTTGAATATACTTTGGATGAGGTAGTTATCCCAAAAGATGGCAAGTGCAAATACTTAGGTGTGAGATTTGAAAGTAATTTACACTAGAAGGGTCATGTTGATGATATTGTTGGGAAAGCGTACAGATCGTTACATGTCATAATGAGGCTACTTAAAAGATGCAACAAAGAATTAAAAGAAAAAAGTTACTTGAGTATGGTTCGTCCATTATTGGAATATGCAAACAGTGTTTGGGATCCTCACCAAGAATACCTAATAAAAGAAATAGATAGTGTGCAGAGGAAAGCAGCAAGATTTGTAACAGGGGATTTCAGGAGAAAGAGTAGTGTATCAGAAATGTTAAAGGAACTAGGGTGGGAAACTTTAAGTAAGAGAAGGTAGAAAACTAGACTTATAGGATTATATAGAGCGTATACAGGAGAAGAAGCATGGGGAGATATCCATGAGAGGCTTCAGTTGGAAAATAATTATATCGGCAGGACTGACCACAAATATAAAATTAGAAGGAATTTTAGCAGAAGCGATTGGGATAAATTTTCATTCATTGGGAACCAGGGGTAGTGTTTGATCCTTTACCAAAATCTGTACAGATATTCAAGAAGAGAATAAACAGCAACAGAGAAAATAAATGAAGTGTTAGAGGGCATTCGACCAGTGCAGGTTATTGTAAATTAAAAAAATGTGTGTGTGAATAAATTAATTCTATCCCCTGGTCTAAGGACTTTGGACAGCCAAAGTAGGGGACTTCGAGGGCCCTGGGACCGCTACGGTAGCTGTGAAGGCCCTTCAGGAACTCTGAAAAGTGGTGGCAAAAGGGGCTCTGGTTAAGACGCAGCAGGTCGTTATGCTACTTAGGTTCCAGAATGGGTAAAAAAAAAAAAAGTAAATGCAATGTAAATTTTAATCTTATACCAGTTGTATAGTATCATTTGAAGTAATTCCACATACTGTATATGTTGACTATACAGTATTTGTAAGTAGTACAGGCAATATTATAAGTAGAATTTTGTAAACAATATAAATTTATTAAGGATGAGCTGTGTGTTTAATAGAAAACATTGTTAGCGTAAATTGTATAATATTGTATTATAGGAAAATTTTCTTCTCTTGTTAATTTAATATTTAGTGCTTGACAATAATGTATTTTAGTGTACCATCTGCCACCGAGGTAGACACCTCATTTGCAAATAAAGAGATTTTGATTTGATTTGATATCTTGTATTACTGAATGATTGTTTATTCGACTCACAGCCTGTGTTCTTTTTGGAAGAGGCCTGGTTTCATCTTAATGGTCGTGAGAACAGTCGTAACTCTCGCTACTGGTGTGCAGAAAATCCTAATGGTATTTATGAAGTCCCTCATTATGAAGGATGACACTTCCAGCATCTTTTATAAGGTAAGATTTCGTATAAGATTGTACACACGCTTAACCCAATCACTGCCAAACCCGTATATATATGTTAATGAACGCCTGCCTCGTCCGCCAAACCCACATATATATGTTTTGGTGCAGTGTGTACTTCACCGACCTTGCAAATGTACGCGATATAGTGTCATGCTTTGAGATTCTGTGGAAATGCTCAAGGAAGTTCTGTAAATGACGTAAATGTAAATGATTTTGATAATATCAGTTCTTGGATCAACAATTTTATATTATATTTCAGTAATAGTATCACCGAGCGGAGTAGCTGCGCATATTAACATGCTAGTCTATGGAGCCAAGCTCTGCACTCGGCAGGTGAGTGGGTTCGAACCCCACCGTCAGCTGTCCTTATTATTATTATTATTATTTTTTTTTTTGTGCTTTCCCTTTTGCACTCCCAAGAAAATGCCGGGACAGTTCCTATTCATAAACCACAGCTGATTCCTTCCACTTCCTTACCTAGTTTCATTCACCATCATTTATTTCATATTTATTATGTTCTCAACTGAGGTTTGCATCAGGAAGGGCATCCGGCCGTACAAATATGGTGTAAAATATAATCTCACTCATCCCCGCCCCCTTATTGGGCTGCAGGGCTACGGGGGCGATATACATTCCATTAATTGTATCAGTAAACATGTACCTGTGAAAGTGCTTCTTCCTTTAAAAAACCCGGCCCACTCGCCTGGTCATCAAAACTCGGCAGTGAAAAGGTTAAAGCAGGGTGGCCGCATGCAACATAAGTTGTGCTGAGGCAGCTGCTGTAACGCAGAGTACAAACACCGTGCACTCGGTCTGAGTTTATAAGAGAGACCCTGTATATGACCTGATCCGACACTTATGCATTCCTTTTCATTACTTATGAAGAATTCTTTTACTAAAATTAATTCTAATTTTCCATACAAAAAAAAAAAAAAAATTGCGGCCAGTATCCAGTATTTGGGAGATAGTAGGTTCGAACTCCACTGACGGCAGCCCTGAAAATGGTTTTCTGTGGTTTCCCATTTTCTCACCAGGCAAATGCTGGGGTTGTACCTTAATTAAGGCCACGGCCGCTTCCTTCCCACTCCTAGCCCTTCCCTGTCCCATTGTCGCCATAAGACCTATCTGTGTTGGTGCGACGTAAAGCAAAAAAAGAAAAAAAGAAAGAAAGAAATCAAAATCACACAGGTTATAAAAATAAATTGTTTTAGTAAGTTCCTACTATTTTAATACTAGATATAAATTACATAATTTGGTTTCAGTATCTCTAGTGTTAATTACAGTTTATGGCTATACAAAAAGCACTTAAAAATAGTTTTTTTTTGGCTAGATGCTTATATTTTGTGCCTTATATTTTTCATTAGTGCTTGTTGGTTCGCAGGACCACCCCACAAAGGTGCAAATAGTCTTCGCTCTTCTGAAAGAGAATCTTCATGATGCATTCTTCTTGCATTACAAACTATTGATTTTGTAGCCTGAACTACTTCTCTAGCATATTGCGTCCGTAAGCTTAACCACTCCACTGCAGCTTTAACAGAATCCCCCGAGCTGATGATGTCGTCTATTAACCCAATCTTGAGAGCTTCCTTTGGATCTGCTATCCTGGCTGTAGTTAGTAAATCCAGTGCAGTCCGGTAGCCTACAAGACTCACTAACCTGGTAGCTCCACCCCACGCTGGAACAATTCCCATGCGAGAATGCACAAAGCCAATTCCTTTAGCATTTTCCATCATAAGTCGAAAATCACAAGCAACTGCTAGCTCTGCTCCACCTCCCAGTGCTCCTGTGAGAAAAATAGACAATAATATAACAAATTCAGACTTCACAGTAAAAGTAAGAGATGACAGATAGACCAATGAGACAATAGTTAGATATGACATTTAACAAACATTTCATAACCCTTTCTCACATGGCATGCGCAATAACGCAGGTTAGATTTCAAACAAACTGCTGTGCTAATGAGTTGGTTTTCCTCTGCTAACGAGTAGCTTTCGCTGTGTCAACCCGGACTGCAATCACTGTGCAAGTCTCACAGAATGTGTCTCTGTTGTTTCTGTTGAAGTGGTTGGCCAGTGGGCATAGACCTTCTTGATACAAAAGAAGAACCAAAACTTGCATTGAAAGTCTGCCTATGCTTCTCCATGGAAAACAATTTTTTAAAATTAAATTAATAAACATACTTCTATAGTAAAAGTACCAGTATTTTGCCCTAGTGCAGCTTGGGCTCATCAGTTGGAAATCACACCTCTCCAAGATACTGGCTGGCTAGCATATCATTGAGACACAACTGTAAGCTATCCTGCAAGCACAATTCAGTGCCAATGTACAAAGGGAGGATTCCAGCCAGATCTCTCTTCTTTTCCTTTCCGTTTTTTTCAAGCCGATTCTTCCATTTAGCTGTAGAAGGATGATGATGATGATGATGATGCTTGTTGTTTAAAGGCGCCTAACATCTAAGGTCATTGACCCCAGCTGTAGAAGGCAGAGCAAACTTAATCTGTTAATCTTCTATAAGGAAGGTTTCTCATGCCAACTCATAAGCTAGTCTAGAGCGAATGTGTTTTCAAGAAACATGCCTGGGCAGCCTCTATGGTTAGAAGGTTCCTCATGCTCAGTTTTCCCCAGATTGCTTCTATTCTGTAAGTTAGTTATTGAGATTAGGAAAAGTTTTGTGATGTCATTTGTGTGGAGCGTACTCTTATATGGATGTGGATCTTGGACAATCCAAGAGCAGGATAGGAAACGGCTTGAAACATTTGAGATGTGGGTCTGGAGGCGAATGCTAAAAGTCAGTTGGACTGAAAAGAGAACAAACGAAAGTATCCTGCAAGAAATACAGGAGAAGAAACAGCTGATGATAACAATACATAGAAAAGCAGCTAAATTCATTGGACACACAGTGCATCATAATACCTTTCTGACCAATCTACTAGAAAGAAAGATCTTAGGAAAGAAGGGAAGAGGTCAACCTAGGAAGCAATTCCTTTAAGTATTGATGCAAAACGTTGTAGTTCCTACTGTGAGAAGAAACAACAAGCTGAAGACAGAAGACAATTGTTGAATTGACAAGGCATTGCCTTTAGACATTGATTGATGGTATAGGAATTTAGAGAAAGTACCAGTATTTTGCCCTAGTGCAGCTTGGGCTCATCAGTTGGAAATCGCACCTCTCCAAGATACTGGCTGGGTTTTGATGTCAAAGATTGCTTTTGAAACTGCAGCTGCTCTGTTTTTAATGTGGATCCTAAGAGATTCATACTTTATTGGAGGGTCACACGAAGGTAAGTTACTTCAATGATATTACAGTTCAAAGTGGTTTGTTTTTGGAGAGAATTCTGTCTTCTCAAGTTGCTCCCCCACCCCTCTTGAAGATCATTTGTAGCATTTTTGTAGAGCTGATCTCCACTTTATTTTCATCTGCCCATTTTCTAGTGCAATAATTATTTTTTTTCACTGCTATTCTCCTTTGAGATCTGATGACCATATCATCTGCATGGGATGAATATTATAACTTCTTCTGTCACCTGTTTTATAGCATAGACAACATCAAATGTATTATTTTAACCATAATGGTTTGATTTAGTTGGGTCCATATTGAATTCAAACTAATCTATCACCTAATCAAATTAAATCATATAGTTCCACTTTATCAATACTTTTAGTCTTTTTTATTATGCTAAGTTCCGTATATGTTTCAAGAACCTACTTGTTCTCTTCTTCAGTAGCTGTTTAATCTACCAATACTTCTAGGACTTGCTAACATCACTACCTTTTCTTGCCTCATAAATAATTTATAATTTGAATATAATTTTAATAAATATTTACCACCTGTACCCATGAATAAAATTATTGTATGTCAATTCAAATAAAACATCAAAGCCTCTTGTGTATTAAAGTTTAAATCTGAATAACATAACAAATTTGATAAATTAACTACACCTTTAAAATACTTTTGTGAAACAACTAGTCTTAAACTAAAAACATCTACTCTCGATTCAAATTAATGTGTCTGTCATTGTGAATTTTATAATTGCAGCTTCTCCTGTAGAACATCTCCTCTAATCTGTAGCTCAAAGGTTGTTTTGTTATCTCTGTGTGCTTGTCTATTATCTCCTACTATATTTGACCTTGACCTCCGATTGTAAGTCTTGGAATCATGCGAGTCGGTTTAACATAAACTTTGTCCTATAATCTTCGTGGCTCTCATGGCTGATAATTAAATATTGTGTTTGTACACTGTATCTGTCTGCCTCACAATTCAAAACATGTTTTGAATTTGTTATGTTATTCAGACCGAAATTTTAATACACAGAGATCTTGATGTTTTATTTGAACTGACATACAATAATTTTGTTCTTAGGTACAGGTGGTAAATACTGATTCAAATGATACACAAATTGTATTTTATTTATCAGGCAAGAAAAGGTAATGATGTTAGCAATTCCTAGAAGTAAAGAAGAGAACAAGTAAGTTCTCGAAACATGTCCGAAACTGAGCATAATAAAAAATACTGTAAAAAGGTACTGACAAGATTGAACTGATTTAATTTGACCATGTGATAGATTAACATTGAATGTGGTGATATTGAAGCGCAAAGGACACAGTAGGTCTCCTTACAGTATACCACTGGTTTGCGTTATTCCCTTTGACGTTGATACACTGTTTGATATGCAAACTGCATTGGTTACCAGTATGTTGTGTATCAGGACTGCTACCTCATTATCTTTAGTCATTGATTCTATTTTCATTGATATGATGTTCGAATTTAAAGTATCAAACACCTTGGGGTAGTCCATGAACACAGAACAGAATTTTGCTTGTGGGAACCTTAGGGTGGTTTTGTTTTCATGAACTTCTTGAAGTCTTTTTATTTCTGTCCTGAAATCAAACTGTTCTTCAGGGATTTCCTGATTAATTTCTTCTGATATCCTTTTAGTAAGGGGTCCTGTCAATATTTTCAAGAAAGTTTTTTCCAGAGCAATTCCATGATATGAATTTGGGGTCAGTTGTTTCTCCCTTTCCTTTATAAAGTATCTTTATTGTAGAGGTCTTCCACTGGTTTGGTATTGTTTCCATCTGCAGGCATAAGTTCAGCAGATCTGTGAATGCTTGGAGCAGAACATTTCTAAAAGCTTTTATATGTTCATTGAAAATTCCATCCAGTCCAGATGCTTCATTGTCTTCTAGGTCCATGATTGTCTTATTTTTTCTTGAAGGGGTCGGTAAGTGTGCGGTTTGGTTCTTCTCTTTTGGGTTATACACCTTGTTGGATCTCTCTGGATTCAAATAACTGATGTAGATATCTATATATAAAGCCCTCTTAATATAAGATTACAGAGTGAATTATCGAAGATATTTATTATACCTTTTCCAACGATTGTTAATTTTGACCCATATTTTTCATCTGTCACATCCATTTATGCCTTTCTTTTAAGTATCTTGTAAATTATACAAACAGCCAATTTCATGTGGTATTTCTATCCAACATGTGGGTTTTTTTATACAATGTTTAAATCAATCACACACCCAAGATTACTTTGGAAATTTATCACATGTTGATCAAATGAAAAGCCCAAGTTATCAGTAGCGGCGACAAAAGGGGGCGAGGGGGGGGGGGCAGTCGCCCCTCACTTTGTGGAGAAAACATTACATTTTTATTCCATTTTAGCCAGCTGAAACTAGAAATTATTTTAAAAAATGTATGGGCCCCGTTTCTTATCAGTTAGCTCTTTAGTTTATTTTCTTTAATTATTACCAGAAATACGTACAAAATGTCGTTCGTCGTGGCTAACCGATTTGCATAGCGCCTCATTAAGTAGTTGAGACATTGCATGTGCTATGAAAAAGGGTACGTCTTTTTGCCGAGATCAAGGACACTGAGGTATGGTTCACCGATTGTCGCGCTCATTCATTCGTCTGGCAGTCTCTTCATTGTCTGTTAGTTTCTTTGTGTGTAGTCCTTAAGTGATTTTTAATTGTATAATTACACCATACTTCTATTTAATTGTAATACATATGTATATTGTTCCTTTGGTGAAAGTTTTATCCTGTAGTCTAGTATCGAATCAACATCTTAAAAACTGTTATTACCGCACTTAAATTGGTAAAACCTTTACCTGCCTGTGGAAATTTGCACAGAGAGCATAAACAAATGTACCACTTTGTAGCTTTTCTTCCAGTTTACATGCATTAACCCGCTCTCCCCCCCCCCCCCCCCCCCCCCGCCTGCTATATCCCACTAACCCGGGTACTTTTTGTTGTTACATGTTATAATTCTCATATTTTGGTCCGTATTGAAATGTACAATGAAGTCAAATAAATATTAAAGTTTAATTATTCCACCTATTCAATACATAAAAAGAGATTTTAATAAAGAATTAAATCTGTAAATAAAACTATGGGGGCATGTTTCGCCCTTTAATTAAGGGCATCTTCAGCTGTAATCTCAATCTGAAAGATAATTAATCAGGTACCTGATTGTATTTAAAGAGACTTCAAACCAAATTTCCCTTTCAATTTTATACAAGAGGCTACAGTCGCTCCTTCCAGCTAATATTTAACACAGCTACTTACCATCAAGCACTCTTCTTCACTCGTGCTTCTAGAAGACTGCAGTTTCAACTCTTCACACGAGAGTTACAACAGTCTAACAGTTTTTCATATTATTATAAACCCCACTTGAAGTGAGCAGCAGAAACGTCTCTTTACAAAAATTGTGTTTAAACTCCACTCGGAGTTATTTACTACATTCTTCATCATTATCCTGACATTTGAACTGTTTAACACCCGATAAATTTTCTCTAACGCCCTCAACCATCAAAAGGCCCCGCTTTACTTCTTTCAACATAACAATTTATTATAAACCTCACTTGATGTGAGCAACAGAAATGTCTCTTTACTAGCTTTAATATGTATTAATACTCCATTTAGAATTATCAACTACATTTTATTATTATTGTGACATTCGATCTGTTTAGGATCCAAAAGTTTTCTCTAACGCCCTCAACCTCCACAGGATGCCACTTTACAAAATTTACATTCTTATAAAACTACCGGTATACAATTTGTTACAAATTTTTAAACAAGGACATTCATAAATTTACGACTATTTGTATATTAGACTTTATTAAGGCTTCATTTTAAGAATATCATAACTATTATCAACCATTTCGCTCACCATTTGAAGCAAATTTCCAACATCATCTTCACATTCATATGTAATTTAATTACAATCAGGTACCTGATTAATTATCTTTCAGATTGAGATTAAGGCTGAAGATGCCCTTAATTAAAGGGCGAAACATGTCTCTATAGTTTTATTTACAGATTTAATTCTTTATTAAAATCTTTTTTTATGTATTGAATAGGTGGAATAACCAAACCAAACCCCATGGCACTACAGCCTTGAAGGGCCTTGGCCTACCAAGCGACCACTGCTCAGCCCGAAGGCATGCAGATTACAAGGTGCCGTGTAGTCAGCACGACAAATCCTCTTGGCCATTATTCTTGGCTTTCTAGACCGGGGCCACTATCGCACCGTCAGATAGCTCCTCAATTCTAATCACGTAGGCTGAGTGGACCTCGTATCAGCCCTCAGGTCCAGATAAAAATCCCTGACCTGGCCGGAAATCTAACCCGGGGCCGGCAAGTGGAATAACTAAACTTTAATATTTACTTTTTGTTGTCCGTAATTTTGTTTCCCCGCCCACTTTTAAGTCCCAATCACTGCTACTGCAAGTTATTATATTCATTTGGTAAAATTTACTTTATTATTATTAATGATAATAATAATAATAATGATAATAATAATAATAATAATAATAATAATAATAATAATAATAATAATAATAATAATAATAATAATAATAATAATAATAATATCATCATCAAAATAAACCATGTGAGTCATGTTAGAAATTTGTAATTTTCATGACTGACCTGATCCTTCAATCAAAGCAACTGTAACAAATGGTAACTTCTCAAACCGGTTTAAGACACTGTGCATGAAGCATGACATCTGGAAACCATCATCAGGATTTGAAGTTTTACGGGCAAAATTCAGATCACCTCCTGAACAAAATGTGTTGTTACTTCCATACATAAGGACACCTTTACCAGATTGCCATGACTCGAGCCTTGTAACTGCTTTGTCAAGGTCTACCATCATTTTACCTGAAAAGTAAATAAATAGACATGTCATGAAGTAAACAACTGACTAACCAAACAAGCTTCCCATCTAACCAAGAGAGAATTTTTAGTGGTTTTCAAACACTCCAGGAACAATGCCTTAAATAGAAAAAAAGAAAAAAAAGGAACATATTAACAAAAACCTGCAAATTCTATTCTTATTTTGTAAAACACTGTGTCTTGTATTCATTTGGAGAATTCTAAATTCCCATGGAGGGAATTAGATATTTTTCACCAATGGAGCATGTCAAAAACATATCAGATGTAAGGCTTTTCAGGCGTTTGCTCTATTAACCAGCGTTTCGTCTTAGGTCTGACACTAGACTCTTAGACACGGGAATTTGGAATTGCTAGGCGGGCAATAATTCCATTGTGGAGATTTATCTCCCGTATGCAGTTATCAGACTGTGCCTCTTATAAGGGCTTCTGATAAGTTCACCTGCGTACACCCCAGCGTCAGTGGGTAGGGTCTGACACATCCCACTCTGATGAGTCTAGTGTCAGACCTAAGACGAAATGCTGGTTAATAGAGCAAATGCCTGAAAAGCCTTACATCTGATATGTTTTTGACATTTTTGACATTTTTGACATGCTCTATTGGTGAAAAATATCTAATTCCCTCCATGGAAATTTAGAATTTTCCATTCGGAATTGCTAGACCGGCAATAATTCCATTGTGGAGATTTATCTCCCATATGCAGTTATCAGACTGTGCCTCTTATAAGGGCTTTTGATAAGTTCACCTGCATGGAGGTTAAGAGGACAAATATACACGAAATTAAGTGGATTATAGGTCATCTTAACTCCAAGAAGGCGCCTGGCCCAGACGAGATCCAGAATATTATAATTAAGAAATTAACTCACAAAACCCTAACACTACTTACCAGCATCTTCAATGCAATGTTCAGACTCCAATATTACCCTGAACAATGGAAAAGGGCTAGGATCCTCGTATTTGGAAAACCAGGCAAAGACAAGTCAGACCCCAACAACTACAGGCCCATCAGCCTTCTGGACGCCCTCAGTAAAGTATTCAAGAAAATACTAATGAAAAGGTTAATAGGGCATATCAAGGAAAAAGGTATAATTCGCAATGAGCAGTTTGGCTTCAGGAATGGACATTCTGCCCCACAACTGCTCACTTGATTCATAGAACAAGCCACCATAGGTCTCAACAAACGAAGAGACACAGGAACAGTTTTCCTTGATATCCAGAAAGCATTTGACAAAGTCTGGCACGAAGGCCTACTAGCGAAACTAATAGACCACGAATTCCACCCAGGCTATATAAGACTTATAAAATCTTATCTGGAGGGCCGAGAGTTCAAAGTAGATGTACACAACACACTGTCAAGTACACGTAGGATTAGAGCGGGTGTATCCCAAGGGTCCCTTATCGGCCCAATCCTCTTCGTCCTGTATACAAACGACATGCCTACTACAGAACTCGCTACCACAAACATCTACGCTGATGACACCGCTATCACAGTTCAACATCCACAGCTAGCGTGCGCTCGAAAGAGGCTACAAGTAGCAATAAGAACTCTCGAACCATGACTAACGAAATGGCGCATTAAGGTCAATGTTGACAAGTGCCAAGCCGTGCTGTTCACTAAGAAGAACAGACACACACGCAGACCAGTCAACATAAAACCGCCAAAGCTTTTCAACGAAGATATAGTGTGGCATGACAAAGTCAAATACCTAGGAGTAGTCCTAGACAGAAAGCTCACCATGCTACACCACATCAATGATACCCAAAGAAAAGCACACATACGACTAAGCCAGCTATATCCTATACTGAACAAAAAGTCCAGTATTAACATGGAAGTAGCCATAAACATGTATAAGGCCCTAATCAGACCAATAATCATATACGCAGCCCCAGCGTGTGGGTTCACTGCAATGACGAACCTGGATAAGCTGGAATTAATACAGCTCAATAAGGCACCAAATACGCAAACAGACACTAAATATGTACAGAAAGTCATGGAGTAATAAGATCAACCCGTTAATAAGCGGGATCGGACGCTACAACGTCGATCTTTACACAAAGTATCCTACACCGAAGCACATTCTGTTCAGCCACAGGGTTGGGTGGGCGAGGGGCCGATAGCCAACCCTCTCCCACCAAGCTGACACCTATATACCACATAAACCCACACACTGCAGACACCTATGTAAATATGTAAATATGTAAATATGTTTCAGCTGTCCTAGACCCAGGGACCAGGCGAGGAAGATTGATAAGAAGTACAACTCAAGAAGACGACGGGAACGTAGCCAGATGACCAAGGACGTATCAATCCACTCCCGCCCCCGACAGAAACATGGGAGCGGAACACCAGCCCGCGCCCTACAAACAGCACTAATATCTATCTGTTTAATGAGTTATTTCACTCCTATTTAAGTTGAACGCTGGACATGAGAGCAGCCAACCAGCCGGCACTCCAATGAGAACCTGTACATACATATGTTATTAATAACCTTAGTTTTAGATCTGCAGTGACAAGTGTGTTCCAACAACACCGCATAGAGGGGCATCGACAGGCAGAAGAAGATAGCCCCTTGCATGCAAGGCGTGGCTCTAATTCCCCCTCTCCAAAAGGAGACTTGGCACCAGGGACTGCTGGCTGCTGGACAATGGGACGAACCTGTGCCCCAAAGCCCAGACGCTAGCAGACCCAAGCCGACCCGGCAGTGACAAGAAGGACTGATCCCCATAATAACAGAAAATGGCAAGGAAATGGTAATGATTGCATGACACCTTTTCCTAACTAACACAACCTCTGGTCTTTATCCAGCCCACATCCTTGCATGTGCTATCAAAAGATGTCAGGTTTTACATGTAGGCTCTTTCTTCTTTCTGCCTATGTGGTTTTTCCCTGACCCTTCAATACCACGCCTTAACACTATCCAACCAACACAAACTTTGCCGTGGTAGCGAGTCTGACTCGGAAACCGGCAGATACCCCTTGTATCACTTCCCACTCTACCCAGCTATCTCTTTTCTTAGAAATTAATAGCATGTCGGAGGCCATGTAGATTGAGTCAATGGTCACGGCGGGGGAGCGGGCTACGAGGGCCCCCCCCGTAAAAAAAAAAAAAAATCACCTGCATACACCCCAGCGTCAGTGGGTAGGGTCTGACACATCCCACTCTGATGAGTCTAGTGTCAGACCTAAGACAAAACGCTGGTTAATACAGCAAACGCCTGAAAAGCCTTACATCTGATATGTTTTTGACATTGTATTCATTTCTCACATCAGCAAAAAATTATCAATAATGGATTCATCTCATCCATTCTGTGCATTTTATAGACACCAAACAGAAGACACGCACCAGCAATAATCTCATCACAAACACCAAATGGGGAGTGCAGCCTAGGGTCTTCCGCACATCTCCCTGTCTCCTGTGTTTCTCTGCTGCATTCCACTCTGGAGGAATTCTGCTCACGCTAATCAAGTTGATACAGCTCTTCATCAGTCCAGCTCCATGGCTAAATGGTTAGCATGCTGGCCTTTAGTTCAAGGGGTCCTGGGTTTTATTCCCGGTTGGGTCGGGGATTTTAACTCTCATTAGTTAATTCCTATGGCTGCGAGGCTCGGTGCTTGCGACGTTTGCAGCATTAAATTTTATCTTAGATAGGGCCCCATCCTATCAGACATGCAGGTCGCCTATAGGGCGTCATATCAAAAACTTGCACCAGGCCTTTCCAGAAACCACATGCCCTTCTTCTTCTTCTTCTTCTTCTTCTTCTTCTTCTTCTTATTATTATTATTATTATTATTATTATTATTATTATTATTCATGAGACAGGCTGCATAGTCAAAGGGTGTCTAAGACCAATGCCTGTCAATAAGATATTTCCACACATGGGAGTAACACCTCCAGATGAAAGAAGACAGGTAGCAGCAGAGGCTGAAAAGAAGAAGCAAGACACAGACCCAAGACTCCCAATGTTTAGACTTCATGCTCATCTATCCAGGTTGAAGTTGAGGAAAAGCTTCCTCATTACAATGGCACCAATTCCATCTTCAGCTGAAGCTCGTCAAATTGAGCTGTGGAGAACAAAGTCCCCTGGAGGGTTGTGGACAGCAAAAAAGAATATATCTTCAATATAGGACTTGGAAGACCCTCAATAAACTAAGAACTGGAGTGGCATGGTGATGGGGTGAGGCTAGAGTGATGATGAACTGAGTGAGGGAGGAAAAAGGCAGGATCCCGAACAGCTGCTGGTTTGCAGTAAGTTGAATGAACTGTATGATATCCAGTACTTGTTCAAAGTGAATGACCATGCCATTCAGGCTACTGAATAATGGACTCACAAAGTGTAATAATTCATGTTGTATTTACCGTATTGTAGTGTTTTTGGACTTGGATAAATAATTAAATAAAAAAAAACCATTCCATAATTTTATTTATTCATGCCAGAAGCAACACTATACAATAATAATTAGGGCTCGGATGTTTAAGACTTGAAAATAGCCCAAATGAGCAAGGAAATATGACTTCAAAAGTGATGAAATATGACGTAAAAATTACAAAATATGACCCGAAAATGGCTAATCTAAATATGGCCATTTTAATTAAAGTTATAAATACAAATGTCAATTCCTTTGATACACATTTGTTAACTAAATTCTTTATTCTTACTTTCAAATTAGTTTTCTGAATATACATGTTTAGCAGTTATTCAGTCTATTGTCCTTGATTCACTTATCAAACTTTTGTAAATACATACCTGTAAAGTACTAAGTTTGCTAAGATTATCAGATCACACAACATTTTAAAAGTCAAAACATGTTTGCACCCTACATTGGTGGTTTGAAATGTGAGAAAACTAGAAATAATCTTTAAAAAAATATATTTTGGAACGTTTAAGCCCAATTAATATTACTGAAATGCATTAAATTGAGCACCACAAAACAAATTAAGTAGATGTCTTTCGATACATTCTGGTAGGGCGGCAGGGAAAACAGTGCAGACTCTCATAACTTTTTCATTCTTCTCTGTGGGTGGTATTGAAGTGTATGACAAGATTCATCTTTAAAAGATCTGGTGTGAAAGACCTTATCACTTAACACATTCTTGTAAGAAGAGAAGCTCCTTTCTACATCACAAGATGTTATTGGTGCATATTTAAATAATATTAAATCACTGCTGTCGAGTATGCATTCATCTTGAAATGTACTGGTACCTTATCCTCTAGGAACATCATTTATCTTGCACATACAGCGAAAACTGTCATTTCAATTAAGCACGTTTTGAAGTTTCTGTTTTACACTGATGCCAACTAGTCCATTCAAGTTTAAAAACTTCATGTTTATTCCGTATTGAACCGAGAATCTAATGGAAACAAGAGAGGTCCACCTATTCAATACCATATAATGTTATAAGAAAAATTATAACATTTTATTATACTCGGTAGCCAACTAGTCCATGTGATCGTTGTGCTGAAAGTTCAACACTTCTCACAATTTCAATACTTACATGATTTTCTAAGCTAGCAGCTTCTAAACGAGTAATTACACTCGATAAAATTCTAAAGTTTGACTTAATATACGCCAGACTCCCTGACAAACCGTTTGAAAACAATTCCTGCACAATCTTGATAAAAGAGGCAGAGTATTCCACTTGTATTAACTACAGATGTGATACGGAAAAGCAGTTTTATGAATACTAGTTCTCATTCAGAAAGCTGACGAAGATTTTGCACAGCTACAATTGGAATATTGCGTCATTCTTGTTGTTGACGCAATATTCCAAAATTTTTATCCGATCAGCAATAGTTTCCAACATACATGCTTCAACCTTAATACATAACCATGCTTCTTTCTAAAGGAATATTCAAACTGATTCATACCCTAACATGAACGACTTTAACCACGGTTCCGGTTTTGTAACAATATTTACGACTCAGGCGACCATAACAATTGAAGAAACCCCAACTCACGCTGTGATAAATCTCTAGTCAATACAATTTGAGAAACCCCAATTCACGCTGTGATCAATCCAATCTACAATTTGGATGTCTAGTCGTTATAAAATAAATTAATTCTTTGTTCATAAATTCTGGCAAGTTAATGTACATATTGTACATACTGTACATATTGTATTTAGATTAAGTTAAGTTTATTATTAAGTTCCGATGTTTATAGTTTTAATTCTTGACCTTAAGATTTAGTATTAGGCTGAAGATGCCCATAACTAGGGCAAAACATGTCCCTAACTGGTGTTTTTAATTCATGTAGAATTTAATCACTAAAAAATATATATTTGTATTGGAAAGGTGGTCACAATAATTTTAATCTTGAAAGTGTTTTACTTATTGTATCTTCAATACGGACAAAAATGAGATTAGTTACTTGTAATTCTTTCTTCCTCCATCCTCCTTACATGTCCAAACCATCTCAGTTTACACCCATCAATTCTCTCATTTAGGTTTTCAATTCTGACCTCCTTTCTCACATCTTCATTTCTCAATCTGTCTTTCCTATCATACTTCTTAGGTGTAGGGGCCGATGACCTTAGATGTTAGGCCCCTTGAAACAACAAGCATCACCATCACTTCTTAGGTATTTCATTTCACTGGCTTGAATTCTACTGTCCTCCCTACCTGTCACTGTCCAGATTTCAGCCACATTAAGTCAATATGGGTGCCTAATATATTTTGTACATTATTTCTTCACACTTCCTTGGTACTTCCTTATTCCAGATAAGGTTTCTTACACTCTGGTAGAATGCATTGCCCTGTTGCACCCTCTTGCTCATCTCCATGCCTAGCCTTGTATTCTGCATTAATTCACTTCCTAGGTATTTGAAACTGTCAACAATTTCAAGGCTTACCATCAATTTTCACAATGCCTTTCCCTTGTCTTTCTCCTTTTGTTATCACCATGGTCTTGCTTTTCTCTGTGCTGATTGTCAAACCATACTTTTCAATGTTCTTGTTCAGTGCAGCAAGTTGTTCTTGTACTTCTTTGCTGCTTGTTCCCCAGACCACAATATTGTCTGCAAATAGTAATAACTTCATCTCCCTATTCCCATATGCTTCCTTTGTCTCCTTTACAATTTTGTATATTTGTACTTAATAGCCCTCTTGGTGGCCATGATATGGTCTGAATGATGATTAGCCACTTTGAGTCCCGATGGTCTAAAAAAAATTTCCATCAGAATGTTGGCCAGCAGAGTAGTAGAGGTGGTGCTTTTATCTCGTTTTGGTTAAGGAGAATTGGGACTGATGAGGAGAGAGCCCATCCATATGAAGATGGTAGTGAATGAAGATGTGGACATTGTCCTTGTCTTCTCTTCCAACACTAATTTGTCATTATGTTTATTGCATTACACTCATGTTCATAAAAAACAGAACACCTTGAAAGACTACAGATAGGAAGTTCATATTCATAGAACATGTTCAGTAGTATGTTTTGCAGAAACGATTAGCATTTCAGTCACCAAGGTTCAGCATGTGTCCTGTTGCCTATAGGCACTGGGTCCTCCATGGGCACTGATAACTTGTTCCATACGTGATGGCATTGAAGCATATAAGGCGCGAATGGTGTCCTGGGGTACAGCCATCCATGCTGCATTCGCCTGGTTCCGCAGTTCATCTTTGGTGTTGGCACTGGGTCGCAGCGCCACATCCATCGTTTCACCATATCCCACAAATTTTCGACTGGCGACAAGTCCGGTGATCTGGCGGGCCAGGGCAACAGTCTGACGTCCTGTGACAACAAGAAGCCACATGTTCATGCAGCAACATGTGGTAGCACATTGTCCTGCTGAAATATGGCATCTGGCGTGTCGTGCAGAAAGGGTATGGCTACGGGTTGCAGGGTGTCATTCACGTAGGTCAAACTGATCACAATGCCCTGGACATGCACCAACTGTGATTTGTAGCTGTACCTATTAGCAATCCACACCATAGGCCTTGAGTTGGCGCTGTATGTCTTGTGCGAATGCAGTCAATATAATGGCTGTCCCCCTGTCTGCAGCGAACCAAAATGCGGCCACCATTTTTAAACAAACAGAACCTGGATTCATCCGAAAACACTATCTGCTGCCATTCCTGTCCCCAGTGACTGACATCGTTCCATACACCATTGCAGTCTAGCATATTTATGCACATTAGTCAAAGGTAGGCAGAGTAGTGGACGACGTGCCGGTAACCCAGACTGTAATAAACGGCGAAGGACTGTCACTCCTGACAGTGTACGATGTATTACACTGTTGTTCCAGAGCCGAGGAGGATACAGATCTGTCCTCCAATGCCATTCGGACAAAGTGTCGATCTTCTCTAAGAGGTGGTCTGAGTGGTGCGACCAGACCTATCTCGTCGTGTTCTATGGTCTTCTGTGAACCATTCTGTGCACACCTGTTGCACTACCAACACACTTCGTCCCAATGAGCAGCAATTTTCTGGATGGATGCATCACGTCCTCTAATACCAATAATGCGCCCTCTTCCAAACTCACTCATTTGAAGGTACGGTTCTCACATATGTCTGTGAGGCATTCTGCACATCTCCGAGATATTCCTGTACGTCTGCTCAAGTCACACTGATCCAATACCTTAAGTTTATAGCGACAACGAGAGCCGCAGGCAAATTTTACCAGTTGGTGGTGGTGCGCCGAGATATCGATGTGGATCTTGAACCTGAGGGCCGATATGGTTCAAATGCTAATCATTTCTTCAGATCATACTAACACATATGTCCTGTGAATATGAACTTCCTATCTCTAGTCTTTCAAGGTGTTCTGGTTTTTATGAACGTGAGTGTATGCGTTCCCGCCTGCCTCTTACCCGAAGGTCCCAGTTTTGAATCCCGAACAGGTCTGAGATATAAGGGCTGGTTCAAGGTCCACTCAACCTAAGTGATTACAATTGAGGTGTTATCTGACCGTGAGATGGTGGCCCTGGTCTAGAAAGTCAAGAATACTAGCCGGGAGGGTTCTTCGTGCTGACCACATGGCACCTCGTAATTTGCAGGCCTTCGGGCTGAGCAGCGGTCGCTTGGTAGGCCATGGCCCTTTGGGGTTGTTGAGCCATGGGGTTATTACGTGTTCCTATTCTTGTTCCTACCTTTCTGTCTTTCCAAATGACGAGACCAAAGCGACACTGGGGTAAAACGCATGCAATTTCACTATTGTAAAAGCCTAAAGAGTTTGAATACTTCAATATTTACAAAATTAAATTATGGTTTCCTTCTGGGAACTTTGTGTTTGATATAAAAACCAAAGGCAGGTATTTATACAAGTGGAGGTACATACTTCCCCTAGCGCTCTGTCACTGCGTTGTCCTACAAAGGAGGCCTGCCTGCAGTGGTATCTCAATGGTTTTCCGTGGTTTTTCATTCTCCTTCACTAAGGCAAATGACCAACCTGGGAAGCAGAAAATAATAATAATAATAATAATAATAATAATAATAATAATAATAATAATAATAATAATAATAATAATAATAATAATAATAATAATGCCTCATGTACTGTGTGCAGGCATTTTGATTTTACACTATCTAGGCTGCCTGCAGGTCAATTTCAAAGGTCTGCTTTACTCTAGCAGATGACAGAGTAAACTGGATCTCTCATGTGATCTATGGCTGAGATTTAGTTTTGTTGGATAAACTCCAAACATGTCATCAAAGATCTTTCACATGCGGACATCGCATGACACAGAGTGTCAAATGGACTCTTTCTGTTCTTCAAAAATTCAACTACCTCTGCCCGATCTGTACCCGCAATCTTGGATTTGTAGGTCAATACTCTATCACTGATCCACAGAAGGAGCTATCCCATACATCCAGAAGGATGTGGACATTGTCTTTATCCTTGCCTCCTCTTTCTATTGTGTCTTTTCTTACACTGGCCTGACACTGTTGTATTCTATTCATGTTGATATCTTTCTATATATGACTTGGTTTGTCACTTCTTCGATCCTCTATGTAACTTACAATACCAGGCTAAGCTGAGGCACTGTGAATGTCTTACACGTCTTGTTAGCTGTGAATTGCTAGGAGGGACAGATACATAGTCTTGAATACACCATTTTTCAAAAATCATTACTTAAAAGAAATAAACTTTTAATATGGCAGCCTGACTTAAAATTATTGACAGGTAAATATGTTTTTAAAATATCTTGTTTTCTTTTTCCAACAAAAACGGAATTGTCAATAATAGACAAAGATGCAATATGTTAAGAAGACTGCCTGGCATTGCCAGTGCATTGTACATTGATTTCTTGCTGTCACTATCACAGGAGAGTTTTAAAACAGCAGTTTACAATAAACCTTGTACCTGTAACATCCATGGCTAAAAGTCCTGTGGTATCAGGGATGACAGCCTGAACGATAATTCTGAGATTGGTACAATGTACTGTACCAGGAAGGCCTAGGTCCTGGCACATATAAATTGAAAAAGCTTTATTTCAGCATACAATTTCCGTCCGACATGCGAACAGCTGAGCGAAGGAACATTCCAGTACATACCAGACTCCACGAGCGAGCCAGGCGAGGTCAAGTGACGTCACCTACCGCTTGAAACTTGCCTCCCCTAGAGATATTTCTCGAAAGAAGTTTTCTTTCGCGAACTTTTTAACGCTTTAACCGATTTGAACAGGACCAACGCTAAATTGTAGCAGACATCGTAAAAGTAAAATCCTGTAAATTTCAAAGCAATCTGTCCAGTAGTTTCTGAGTTATAACAATATAAAGTTTAAGAAGATTGAGCACTCTCAGTCACATGATTCAGAACACCACCCCTCCCGGCGCAGATATATAGGCCAGTATGTCAAGGCTGACAACCAGTCCAGTCCAGTCCAGTGCAGAGCAGTGCAGTATGTGTGTGTGAGTGAGAAAGAGGTGAGACTGACCCTCTGACAGTCTGTCAGTGCATTCTCGAAGATAGTACTTTCCGTCGTGTTTCGCGGAGACGAAATTATGGGATAATCAATCGCCGTTGCACTTGTAAAAGACGTCGCACCATACTTAGTCTATCGTGCCGCGACTACGATATAATTCACAGACATTTCGAAATATAACACATGTGAAATCATTGAAATACGAAGTCAAATATTTGATATTCACGGACTAGAACATGACGTGTGGACTTAGTTAATTTCACATAATATTGAACTTCTACAATAAACAGAAACTGTCGTGTACAATAACTCTTAACTTTTCTAGGACTCATTTCTGCTAATACAGTACATCCTTGAACTGTGTCTCTTTATTTACGTAGCGTTCGTGCCATACTAGGACACGACTTACTCCAATGATAAACTTGGTGAACATTAAGAACTTTTTCTAAGGTAATATAATACTATCACAACCAGACAATCAGTGTTATCTGCTAGGATAGTGATTCAAAGACTGTAATCAAAGACTGTGATGAAGTGTTTGAACTGTGTATTTATGGACGTTCTCAGCGACGATTTCAAATAGTGTTTTATGCAGCAAGGACTGTGATTATTCATTTAACGTCATAAAATTCAAATACGAACTGAACTGTGTTTGACAGTGAATAATAGCATCTGTAATTACTGCTCGCGCCAACTGAACTTTCCGTATGCTAAAATCACCTCCACGAGCAGCAGCAATCTTGGTGAAATTCTACAAGATCCAGCTACCTCAAACATCAGCTCATCTATGGTACCCATCGAGGGACGTCAACGTGGTTTCATCGTGGAACATCGAGTTCGAGTCTCCGTCCACATTCCGCGGAATGTTCCAGACTCCCATTCTCCACATCAACATTTGTAAGCCAAATTTTCTTTACTAAGTGAGTAGTCACAAACTGACCGACTTTATCTTATCAATCTTGAACAGTGATTTTCTCAGTGCTGCGTGTGAACGATATTTCATATTTTTTTTTCATCATTTCTCAAAAGTTCATCTTTAATGATAAATTTATTTTTCAAAATTTAATATTCATATTACATAGAAGAACTCTAGGATTTTCAAGTGTTCTATATTTCAAGACTAACAAACTAAGAAACTTTCAACAGAAATTTAAATTCTTATTTTAATTTTTAATTATATTCATGAATTAATATTTAGAAAGACTTTAGGTGAAGAACTGACACTTCGTGTTTTCACAAAAGTTAGAAAGACTATAGGATCAGTGATATTTATTTACTTTCTCTAATGGAATTCAAGAAGATTTTCGTTTAAACTTTTGATTTCAAGGAAAGATCCGAGTCCTATATTGATATTGCAGGGTGATGAATCATTCAACATTATTAATAAATTATTTGGAAAAAGCATAACCATCTATTATTCGCCCTGCGATTCTATCCTGCTCTGTATCGGCTCCAAAATCAACTTCCACTACCTGAGATCCTTCTCATGCCCTACACCCACGAACTTTTCCTGGTACAGTACATTATTAGGTTGAACAACACTGGAAAATCATATGGTAATTTTGAAAACTGTTGATAATATCGCTCATGCATTCTCATTGTGCGATTTTCTCTTTTTCGCACACTTGGTGCAGTCAAGTGGTTGATGATTTATTATGAAGGAGATGCTTTGAACAGAAAGCATGAGGAAGTATAATTCCCCTCCATAGCAATCCATGGCAGTGGTAGACCCTGGCCCCTTCCTTCACTGACACTGCCAAAACATATGGAATTTTCCAGAAGAAATAAGTCAACCGCGTGGAGGTGCTAGCTGTAGTGTCTCATGAGTCTTGTGTTAGGGAATTCCCACTTCTAAGACAAATTCAGAGAGTTACTGTCCGGCCCTGGCACCTCGCAGTTTCACTGACTGAATGCTGACACTGTACCACCTGCGTATTTTTGTTATCATCTCGATGATGAATAATAAAATACCCATAAGACTAAAATCAAGCCCTTGCTGGCAAGATGTAGGTGTGTACAGTGCGCTATGTCTTCTGGTATGGGCTAGAGCAATTTGTTACTTTCATTGACCTGTCTAAGTCTCATCCTTGGCTTTGACAATGTGAAAGTGACCGAGGTATGAGCAATGCTAGTAATACCATTCCTTATGCAGCCAGTCCCTGTTATGAATGGTGTGAAAATATTGCTCATAGAGTCGGTTGGTGCATGCATTTCAGTGGGCTTGGCAGACTGATACGCAACAGCAACTTCTGGCTCAGTGAGGAAAGCAACAGGAAACTACCTCACTCCTCATTTGCCTAGTATGCCTCTTCAGTGACGTCTAGGCTGCCTATGATAGCTTTTGGTGGAACTGTAGAGGATCAAACCAGCCTTCGGGCTGAATACCCAACATACATACAAGACTAAAATACTTGCGCAGCCAGCATCAGGTGGTACTGTCCCTGAACGAAATGTCACCGTAGCAGGAGCATCTCTTGAGCAAGTAGACCAATTCACCTACCTTGGTAGTATTCTAACTACACACTGCAACTCAGAAAAGGATGTGGAAAATAGAATACGCTCTGCCCAAGCAGCTTATGACCGCCTCTCCCACCGAGTTTTCTTGAATAAGGATCTCAAATTATATACTAAACTAATGGTGTACCAAGCTGTAGTCATAACATTACTATATGGATACGAAATCTGGACAATTTATTGTTGTGACATAAAGAAACTGGAATGCTTCCATCAGCAGAAACTTAGATCCATCATGAACATCAAATCTTGAAAAGACGCATATGAACAGCATAGAAGCCTTCATCATCAATCATCGGCTTAGATGGGTTGGTCACATCCAGTGTACGAATGATAGCAGACTGCCTAAACAACTTCTCTACGGTGAGACTGGTTATGGCAAAAGGCCTCAAGGTGCTCCTTTGAAACGTTATAATGACCAGCTTAGGAAGATTATGAATAGCACCAACATAAATGCTAACAGCTAGGCAACAACTCCACAAAACCGTGTTCTCTGGCGCAAAACTACTGCAGAAGGTGTCTCACTTTTGTAGGGAGCTCTGAATATCATACTGTGGTGTAGCGTGCAGTATTACAGAGCTGGTGGCGTGCGATAAACTATAGTATCAACTGAAGTGCACGGCAGTAATGGTAAAGTACATGTGATATAATACAGTACAGAGCTTAAGCAAAAGGTCATAGAAAAAGGAGGCTCAGATAATAATAATAATAATAATAATAATAATAATAATAATAATAATAATAATAATAATAATAATAATAATAATAATTAAACTATGGAAACACGCAGTAAAAAGGAGTAGACCAAGAGAAAAACCAAAGATTAACAATAGGGATAAGATATATTTAACAATGAAATATTTTTGCAACAAGATAAATAAATAGAAGACAAAATTTTAATAAGTAGTGAAAGATATATACATAAAATCTGAGAAAATAAGAAAAATGTGCCACATTTACAAATAGTATATCGGAAATGTATCAGAGAAAGCCTTATGACCAAATACAAGTGTACAATAAAGAATATAGAAGCTGAATAAGAAAAGGAGGAGCAAAACCTGACAGAAAAGAGATACGAAAGGAAGGGAAAAGGGAAGTGGGATAAGGATCAAAACGGGGAAAGGATTTTCTTCACCGGATATGACTATGTTCCGGGAACAGAATTTATGATATTAATAATACAAAATAGCATACGTCTTGGGAGGCAACTGAAATGATTACAAATGTTTGCATTGTCCGTAGCGCAGTTCGTGATTAAAAAGGGGTTGTAGAAGTGAAGTCTTGAATATGAAATTTGAAAATACGAAATTTAAGCCAGCGGAAGAAAAGTTCAGTAGTGGCAGATGGCTCAAATGAAAAGTTAATGTCCAAATAATGATAAATCTTGCTCACCAAATTGCTTGAAGATTAAAAGTCCAGATGGAAGTGACATAATACAAAGTAGCACGGTTATTTTTGTGCTCCACCACTCCGAGACGAAGGCAGACTCAAATTGTGGAGCAGCGGAGTGGGAATATATATAGGTATAGAAAGATCTAGAAAAGTAAGGAGGCTAAAGGCCAGCAAGTTCCAGAAGCGTATTTATCACGTGTCCAATAGGAAAGCACCAGCACACACACGACGGAGCAGGCGAAGCGTAGAGAGGATGACGTCAGAGTCACGTGATGAATGGAGCACCCAAAGCACAGGTGAGCGGAGTAGTAGAATGCATGGAGCAGTGGCAACGAGATCGAAGAGAAAAAGCAGCATGCAAGGAGATCGTAATACTTTTTGAGCAGGCACGTCGCAGACAAGGAATTGAAACACATGAAAAGCAGAAACTACATCAGATCCAACCATGTCCTCCACCCACCTTTAGATGTGACTTGTGTGACAGGATGTTTCATGCAAAGATTGGCTTGATCAGTCATCAGCGACATCTCCACAGAGCCAACAGACTTTAAGAGGAACTGCAGGAGAAAAACGTATTCTTGGAAACGAGTAGCGGCTGACAAATTTCATTAAAAGTGCCTTTTTTTAAAAGTCTGATAATGTCTGTCTGTTAGGTCATCAGCCCAGAGGTGGTGGTGGTGGTGGTGATTATTGTTTTAAAGTAAAACTATGCAACCATCCTCTGTATAATACTAATCAGAGAGGAAAAATGGAAGGGGTCCGACACTTCGAAAAATGAAGGTATCGGCCAAAGGAAGACAAGGGCCATGAAGGGCATGAAAATGAAAGACTCTCTAGGCCTCGCAAACCTAATACCGTCGGGGTCGGAAAAGAACAAGTGTTGAACAAGGGAGGTCAGATAGGATAGATGAAAGTGAGGAGCCTGGCACAAATAAGTGGAAGCAATGCCAGGACTCAGCTGAGGGCCCTGTGGTCGCCAACCCACACTCCAAAGTTCAGAACCCCTGGGGTGGTGGTGGTGGTTATTGTTTTAAGAGGAAGTACAACTGGGCAACCATCCTCTATATAACAACTAATCAGAGAGAAAAAATGGAAGGGGTCCTACACTTCGAAAAATGAAGGTATCGGCCAAAGGAAGACAAGGGCCACGAAGGGCGTGAAAATGAATGATTCCCTAGGCCTCCATACGTAATACCGTCGGGGTCTGAAAAGAACAAGAGTTGACCAAGGGAGGTCGGATAGGATAGATGAAAGTGAGGAGCCTGGCACAAGTGGAAGCAATGCCAGGACTCAGCTAAGGGCCTCGTGGTTGCCAACCCATGCTCCAAAGTTCAGAGCCCCTTTTAGTCTCATCTTACGACAGGCAGGGGATACCGTGGGTGTTATTCTACCGCCCCCATCCACAGGGGAATCAGCCCAGAGGGTGGTTGGATCCTCAAATAGTACCACCAAAGGCTATGCAGCTATAGCGAAACTGCAAAAACCAATGGCAGAGCTCAAATGAGGCGTACTAGGCAAGATGAGGAGTGAGGTAGTTTGCCATTGCTTTCCTCACTGGGCCAGAATCTGCCACCGCAGCACGACTGACCCTATGAGCAACACCTTTCATAACACTCAGACACTATTTGTGCTCCGAGTGTCATTACTCAGCACCATCCATATCCCAGCAGCTTCCATATTGCCAGTATTTATTTATCCCAGCAGCTTCCATATTGCCAGTATTTATTTATCGTATGATGTGCACAGATAGATTATATAAATAAGTATACAATATATACACAATATATACAAGCAGAAGCCTATAGTTCCAAATCAAGTCCATTGATCCATTTCAAGGCCTCCTCAGTTGCGTTATGAATGTCCTCCAAAGGACCTTGAAATGCTCTCCGTGGACACTCGGCAATTACGTGGTGGATGGTCTGTGAGGTAGCTCCACAATCACACCCAGAAGAATTCTGCCAGCCCCATTTATAAAGCGTATAGCCGCATCTTCCTTGATTGACTCTTATCCTGTTTAGAGTCCTCCATTGACGTCTGGGTAGATGGAATCCAGGAGGTTGAACATGAGGTAGAGTCACAAGATGTTGATTGGGAACAGAAGACTGCTGCCATTGGTGTAACCAGGCGTTCGTGATGGAGAACCCAGATTCTTCCAGTGTAAGTGCAGTGCGCCAGGGTGGAGATCTAGACTTAAGTCGAGGAGGGGCAGGTTGAATAATATCCTGGTGAACGGGGAGGTTGGAGTCCTGGCTGGTCTTCTTCCACAGTTTTAGAAGAGCTTCAGACCTTCTTAAGCAAGGCGGAGGAATATTACTGAGTGTAGGCAGCCAGGCCACGTTTGTAGAGCGAATACAACCGGTTATGATGCGCATTGTTTGATTTAGTTGAGCATCAATCTTCGCAGTATGAGCACTGTTCAGCCAAATTGAAGCGCAGTATTCAGCAACTGAATAGCAAAGAGCTAGAGCAGTAGATCTCAACACTTGGTTGTTTGCGCCCCAAGATGTGCCGGCTAATTTTTGAAGAATATTATTCCGACTTTTAATCTTGGCGGCTGTGTTGTTAATATGATGTTTATATGTTAGGGATCTGTCTAATGTGACACCTAAATATTTTGGGAAGGGACAGTGTTGTAAGGATTGATTTCTGAATGTTATTGAAGGCTTGTAGTTGGCAAATTTATTTCTGAGATGAAACACAGATACAACAGTCTTTTGGAGATTTGGATGGAGACACCACTTTTGGAAGTATGTATCTAGCTTTTCTAGATCTGCTGTAAGAATTTGTTCAGCTTCTGGAAAACTTGGTGTTTGGCTAACCAGTAGTATATCATCTGCGTAAATAAATTTCCTGGACTTAGTTGCTGGTAAGTCAGCAGTATAGAGGTTGAAAAGTAAGGGTGCCAGAACAGATCCTTGTGGAAGTCCATCATTCAGTTTGTAGGTTTTGCTTACTGCATCATCCGAAAAGATCTGAAAGTTTCTGTTGCTAATCATATTGCCAACGAGATTAGTAAGCTTGACACAGGGGATGGCAGAGATAAGTTTTAGCAGAAGCCCTTCTCGCCAGACAGTATCATAGGCTGCTGATAAGTCTAAGAAGACAGCCATACTAATCTTCCGATTCTCAAATCCATTTTCAATATGAGAGGTCAATGCAAAAATTTGGTCAGCGCAATTTCTTCCAGGTCTGAAGCCAGCTTGTTCTGTGGGAAGGAGATTATTGATGGTTTCTGAGATCCTATTGTATATTAGTCTTTCCAGGAGCTTTAGAGTAACACTTAGCAGTGCAATGGGTCTGTAGCTTTCCACTCTCAGAGGGTCTTTGTTGGGTTTCAAGATCGATATTACTTTGGTCTTCTTGAATAGTGAAGGAAGGTTACCTGTCTCCAAAATATCGCCAGTGGAAGCTACACTTTGCTCTGGCCTGTGCCAAGAGATGGATACAAAAGTACTGCATCCATCAAGGAATGGCAATAGGCGGAGTCTGATAATATTGGTAAAAAAGAATCCATAATTTTGAAAACTGAGGTTGGCAACCGTATATGACGTGTTAAGACATGATAGGCATTGTGAATACACTGATACTGTTGTTCTCTTTCTCAAATGAATCTGGTTTCTACCAAACTGTAGGCCAATGATCTAAATTCTTGGCTCTTTAAGTCAGTCATTTTTTCAAAATTAATTTTAATGGAGCTGTTTCATATGTATAGAAGCCACTATGGATATGGTAATAAAAGTAATGTGTTCAATATCCCTTCAATTGCTATAGGTTTTAAGGAATGCAACAATGTCAGAATATTTCCCCCAAAAGAGTTTCTTCAATATGCCAGTAATTTTACAAACAGTGGTCTCTCATATTTACACACTGTTAACCCTGACAGTAATACGTCTATAAATATCGCTATAGTTACACCACACGTCTCGAAGACGTGCCACTCAAAGCCTGTTATTTAAAGTTACGTTAAAGTTACCAGACGGAATGAACAAGGAATAGTGGTGGTGGAAGGGATAACTCTCCCCTCCCTTTGAGTACTACATGGCGTTCATTCGCACGACACGTCAGAAAATCGTATGGTGTAATTGTCAGGGTTAAGATGAGCATCTCAACCAACTACATTGATCAGATGTCAGGAATTATGGTTTATTTTATTGAGCAATATAATGCATTTAAAACTTATTCATTTATACTAAAGAGTATGGAGCCTCCGTGGCTCAGACGGCAGCGCGTCGGCCTCTCACCGCTGGATACCGTGGTTCAAATCCCGGTGACTCCATGTGAGATTTGTGCTGGACAAAGCGGAGGCGAGATAGGTTTTTCTCCGGGTACTCCGGTTTTCCCTGTCATCTTTCATTCCAGCAACACGCTCCATTATCATTTCATAGCATTTATCACTCATTAATAAATCACCTTGGGAGTGGCGACCCCATTGTAATAACAGCCTATATATGTTTCATTCATTACATCCCTGACCCGGTCAATGAGTGGAAAACGGGTTGTAGGTTTTCATTTTCATTTTCACTAAAGAGTATACTATACTGGTACTAAAGATATATATCTTTTACAATTTGCTTTATGTCGCATCGACATAGATAGGTCTTATTGCAACGATAGGATAAGAAAGAGCTAGTAATGGGATGGTAGCGGTCGTGGCCTGAATTAAGGTACAGTCCCAGAGGACTGCCAACAATGGGGTTCGAACCCACTTTCTTCCGAATGCAAGCTCACAACTGACTAAAGATATTTATATGGATACTATACTGTCCGTCTGTTATGTCATCAGCCTAGAGGCTGGTCAGATCCTCAAATAGCACCACCAAAGGTTATAGGGAAACCTCAATAACCGATTGTGGCACCAAAATAAGGCATATGAGACAAGATGAGGAGTGAAGTAGTTTGCCATTGCTCTCCTCTATGCACCAGAAAACACAACTGACCCTATGAGCTACATGTTTCATAACAATCAGATGCACTGGTCGCACTCTGAATGTCATTACTCAGCTCTACCCATACCTCAGCAACTTCCATATTGTCACAGCCACAGACGAGACTGGGACTTCGATGGAAGATATATTTTGTTTTGGCCTGTTCCAAGAGATAGATGCAAAAGTACTGCATCCATCAAGAAATGGCAATAGGCAGGGTTACTGACTATACGATACATACTTTTTATGGTCATTAACTCTTACAGTTTACAAGATGAGATTCTTGATAACTTGTGTCTTGTGGTGTCCGATATTAGTATATGTCTCAAGTGGGGTAGAACCAAATGAAGTGGCCCTGTACTTGCTTGAACTGAAAATGGGAAAATTATGAGATTAATTGTACACAGTATTATTAACAGTATAACATTTTCTAAAATATAGGCTACCTTGTGAATTAAGTAGATACCGAGCGAGTTGGCCATGCAGCTATGAGCTTGCATTCGGAAGATTGTGGGTTCGAACTGCACTGTCGGCAGCTCTGAAGATGGCTTTCTGTGGTTTCCCATTTTCAAACCAAGCAAATGCTAAGGCTGTACCTTAATTAAGACCATGCCGTTTCCTTCCCACTCCTAGCCCTTTCCTATCCCAACGTTTTCATTAGATCTATTTATGTCGGTACGACGTAAAGCAGGTTATTAAAAAAAAGTTGTTAACCTCTCTCTCTAGTCCCTTCTTCTTTTACTTACCATAATGTTTACTAAGTTCCATCTTAGTCCTACAAGAGAAAATAAATTTCCTTGGTACAGAGTAATAATATTGAATAATTTTATAATAATGGGTTCATTGCTTCAGATCACTTGGTGAAATATATATATATATATATATTCTTTTACAACTAGCTTTACGTCGCACTGACACAGATAGGTTTTATAGCGACAAGGGGATAGGAAAGGGCCAGGAGTGGGAAGGAAGTGACCGTAGCCTTATTTAAGGTACAGACCCAGCATTTGCCTGGTGTGAAAATGGGAAACCACGGGAAACTATCTTCAGGGAAACTATCAACAGTGGGTTACGAACCCTAATGCAAGCTCACAACTGTGTGCCCCTAACCACACGGCCACCTCGCTTGGTGTGAAATCTTTGGGTGGGGTGTGCGTGTGAGGAATATTGTTATTTTAATTTACTGATTCCTACAATTAAAGTTTTCCCCAATTGAATTCCTTCCTGTTCAGAAGTGTTTCATTTCATTATTGGAAGTATTATTCTACAATGAAAGTTTTTCCTTTGTCATTTCTTCCTTGCCACTATTATAGATGATCCTTGTATTATAGTACCGGTGCCTACTGATATTGTATAATACTCATGCCTGTCTTCCACTTCATTGCAATGAGGATCAATATTGTCAAAAAGATACGGAGAGCAGCAGAAAATGTGAAGTCAGGTTAAACATGAATTGCATACCACTAATGGCATTCCTCTTCTCATAGTGGTTAATGCATAAAGTAGCAATGCCGGAATTATCATCTATACTCAAATCAAAACTGCCGCCTTCGAATTGCGCCAGGTGATTCTGAATGTCAGAGATAGGCAACTCTGGACCAGAGTAGTAGTTTGGCAATTTTATGTTCGATTTTGATGCCAACATTGGTGAAGAAAGGAGGATTGTCCTAAAAGTGTTCCACATACGATCACCATTAATCCACGGCCCCTGTAAAAGAAAATGGGAGTAATGAGCTAGTAATCGCTTCCTACAAAGCATGGGGAGTGAAAAACTTTCCATCATTTGTTCAACTTACCGATGTATCTCGAAGATAATGCAACTGAAATGTCAACGGCACGAGGAAACTAGAATCCGATAATGACGTGACAGTGATTATTCAGCACATCATGGGACTTGTTCAGATCAGCTGATGCAAGCTTTTTTTTTCTTTCTCCAATAGCGTAGAGTTTACTGTGGTTGACAGGTTGATACAAGTCGAAAAATAAGCTACGAAGAGAACTCTGTTTAATCTGTTGAAACAGTGCGGAGTAGATGTAAGGCGACTGCAACAAGAGAGAATATCAATTATGACAATGAGGAGCCTCGGATTACTAGTTTGGATATGCTTCGTACTTTGTGATGGTGAGTAGAATTCGTTCAATAAGAGGCCATTTTTGTCGGAAGTTTTATCGAGGGAGATGTGGATTTTCTTGCAGTTCTTACTATGATAATCAGATTAGAGGATACAAGTATTATACTTACTCCCTGTGTTGCTGTTATACCTTTCGTAAATTCCTTTTCACCCATCCAAACTACCTACTGTATATAGTAGTACATTCAGCGATAATGTCATGAGTCATTGAAAAGTGTCAGGGTGAAATGCCAATAATATGTTTCCCTAACGCTTCATGTATTGGTAAAATGTCCTCAAAATCTGAAATTCTACGCGGTCGCACGGTTTGCTAATTACTGTTTTTATATTTACTTTCATACTCCTAGACCTGTACCTTAACCTCACTTAAATTTTCCTGGAGCGCGAGTGTGTATTCGATTGCAGCCCGAACTACGTTAGTACTTTCAGTTAACTACAATGTAGCAAAAAGCCTCTGTATTATGTCTTTCCATAATCCTCTGTCCACAGCAGGGCTCGTAGTATGACATCCCTTGTGTTGATAACTCAAGGTAGGCTAAAACTTAAATCTAGTGATCATCTCGCAGGTCCCTGTTTATCTCCTATAGTCGTAATGTTGAAAGATGCGTTTTGACAGTTCTTACAGGGAGGTCCATTTACTGCCTGCCTGGGTGGGGGAGAAGGGAGTAGGGGGCATGGTTGCCATGGAAACTTGGGCAGACCTAAAGTAGGGCCCACGAGAGTTGAAGTCTGACGTTTAGCGCCACCGGCGAGAAAAAGTTGACTAACGCTGCTCGAAAATGGCCTGTTGCTATGGCAACGATAACAGAGTTGCAACATTTTAGGACGCTATCACCACGTGGGTTGGCTTGCTCTCAGTCACTTTTGTCATTCATATTCTGACTGATTTCTTTTCTCGATGAAGTATCGTCTTCCTATTGTGTTTATTATACCGTAGATTATCTTTGAATTGTACAGCTACCGTTAACAATCGGAGTTAAATAATAAAAAACTATCAGTGTGGGTAGTGTTGTTCTATTCTGTGATTAACATGTGCATTTGTTGAGGTTATTGTCAGAAACTGTTGATTTTGTTAGTGATTATGAAATCTTTTATATATATCGATAATGTCGTATTCTGTCTTAAATGCTGGAATTATTAACACGAGCTTAGGAACCGGTTAAGGTAAATGAATTGTATTAGGCCTAGGCCTACATGTTTTATTAAACACTCAGCCTGTCTGAAAGGGTGGTAGGCTGCAAATTGAGGTAACTATGACAACGCAGCGTACTTCGTAATTACAGCTTTCGCCGCTCACCTGTCAGATTTCAACTCTCGTGGGCCCTACTATACTTTGGTTGCCATAGAGATAAGTCTGCTGGCCGGCTTGTGTATCTTGGAGTTGCTAAACCTCTAATTTCTGACTTACGTACAACAGAACACAGCGGTCTGAACGAACGAACAAGCGAGCCGGAAATGAAGGTAAGGAGAAGGGAATGCAGGAATGCAGCACCGTGCAGTGCTCTTCCCTCTAGTCTTGTCTGTCAAAACGCTTCTAATTTGTTTATATCGAGGTTACATGCTAATACAGATAATCTTCGTCCATTGTTTCTTCCTATTTGTACCAGCAATCATTTGCAGTAGTTAACTAAGAGGATTTTTTTATTACATCTCTAAATTAAAAAATACCACAAGGTGGTTAGAAGAGCCAAGATGGGATCTACAAAGGCTGAAGATCACAGATAACTTCATTACTAACAGGGAGGAACTTGGCAACAGATCACTTCTGCTGATTTTTCAGTTTTACAAATTTACCATCAATTTAAGAGAGTGATGTAAGAGGAACAGAAGCAGACTGTCAGTCAACCTAAGTTTAGGAAGAATTGAAAAAAATAGGCTACTGTACATAGTCTTAGGTTCTAACTGGTCTATAATTAGTCAAATTTGTAATAAAAAATACAGTAATATAAAAAAAATGTTGTTGGTTGTACTTCCCACTAAGTCCTCCTACAATTTTTGGAGACACTAAGGTGCTGGGATTTTGTCCTGCAGGAGTTCTTTCATGTGCCAGTAAATCAGAGTTGACATACTTGAGCATCTTAAAAAACCATTGAACTAAGCCGGGATTGAATGTGTGAACGTAGGTACTGAGTCGCTTAGTATTGCCCAAGAAGTACAAGGTAGACCGGATAAGGGGGTGGCAAAATTTCAAGAGTATACTGAAGGTGAGCAAAACAAAAGTTGTTGCTATGGAAATCTCCAGGTAGGCCTACATGAAATCTGAAAGATAATATATTTTATAGACATGATATAGACTTTTGGGCTTATGCCGTGTCAAGAAAATAAGGTGAAATTCTGTACGTTTTGCAGAGAACTGTACCATGTCCCGGGAGCCATCTGGTGAATGTACTATTTCCACTTCTATTATAACGTCTAAATTCAAACCTCATTGTTTGAGAAGCCTTTCTCGTGGACAGTCAAAATTTTCTTCTGATGACGCAGTGCAAAATTCTCGGCGAAACGTAAAGAATTTCACCTTATTGACACGGCATAAGCCTAATAGCATATTTCATGTCTATAAGTACAGGTCGTGAAAGCATCAATGGCATTAATATATTTTGATTGTGTATAAGAACTCGAGTACCTTGGCAGTGTAGTCTACGGTAGTAAGGGTGATCCACAAAAAGATACCTTAAACAGAGTGGCCAACTTCTGTAAACTAGTACGACGTTGATGAGGATGTGTGGTCTTCAGAGAGCCTTCGTGCAGGTCTTTCTAGTTGACATCAATGGGCAAGGTGCATGTCTAGGTGTGGGATGATAATAAGGTAGGGAGAGTGTGAAATCCAGTGTTCACATATAGACTGCTCCTGTCGAACAACGCCAAGGGCTCTGCTCAAAGTGTAACATTTCCATGTGATGGACGAATCGCCATCCACAGCATCATGCCCCTACTCCAAATGAACACTGCGGAGAGGTTTGGAATGGAACACAGCTTTTTGGCCACCATCTCTCCTACCCTGTTAGCCAACATTCCAATTGTGAAAATGTTTTCCACCCATGGGACTTGAACCAACTAACCACGGTGTACAACCTTAAAGATTATGGCCACCAGGTGGTCTAACTTAGGGGTAACTACTGTGGAATAAGAAAGTCCCAATTGGATTCAAAATGACCAAATATAAGTTGTCCAGTTGGCTGAGTGACTTGTAAAGCACTGGCCTTCTGATCCCAGGTTGGCAGGTCCTAACCCAACTCAGTCCGGTGCTATTTAAAGGTGCTCAAATAAGTCAGCCTTGTATTGGTAGATTGACTGGCATATAAAAGAACTCCTATGGGGCAAATTTCCAGCACCTTGATGACTCTAGAAACCATAAAAGTAGGCCTAATTAATGGGACGTAAAATCAAAAATGTTAGTACGGTATTATAAGTAGTACCTTCATCTCGTTCTCAGATACAGCCTGTAACAATGGACTTCATGTTTGAGAGACCTTGGTAAACTACAGGTTAATGAAATGAAATTTCTTGAAGTGCAACACAGAAGACACAATAGGATCACACAAGGAATGAAAATATCAGGAGGGAACTGAGACTTGAGAAATCTTTTGGGGAGAAATTGAGATCAGCAGAACTGTGATGGTTCAGACATGTGAAAATATTGCAAAGCACAGGAATACCACCTGCATATGTGGAGAGAACTAGCAGGAAGGAGACCAGTGTAAAGACCCAATAACAGATGACTGGACCAACTGAGAGACTGTGGAAGGAGGAGTGAGCCAGAGCATCACAATGGAGACTGAGGCACACCTAGATAGTCTGCTCTAGAGAGGGCTAGTTCAACACCACCCTTCTCAGAAAGCTGTGAATATCCTCTCCAGATGTGAGGACAGATGGCCTACATTTTATTACATGATCTGTCAGTGTTTGACTTTTTCAAACTATTTGATTTCTTAATGTGAATAAAGTACTTCCTTTCAGTAATAATAATGGTGTGTATGTGTGGCCTCCGGAGAGGCCTGGTGCAGGTCTTTCGAGTTGACGTCATATAGACCTGCACATCTGATTCCTTTCAGTAATTGACCCATGTAAACGATAAACTCCTGTTGTTTTGAACCAGTAACAAGTAATTTTACCAGGTTAACTCTCAGTAGCTTCATTGTCTGCATAAATCCTTTTGATAGCTTGAAATAACATCCATCATATATTATTATTCATCAATATAGCCAACATTCTTTTCTTGTACTACTTTCCCTGTAGATCTACAAAAGATATTAGTCCTGAGCATGTCCCCCTCTAGGGAGACCATGACCTTAACGTCGGTGTGGGGGCTTGTGTGCTTGTTGATCCCGGGGGCTGTGCCAGCTTAGGGTAACCCATGCTGGATTGGCCTCGGTGTAGAGCCAGACTAACAAAGTGTCCCCCGAGCTGCTTGAGAGGTGTCTGTGCTCTTTATTCCTCATCGCTATTTCTACCCTTCTATTCTCACCTTCTTAAATTTCATTCCTCTTCCTGTCTGGCCACCCTCTCTGCCTCGGGTAGAATAGGTTAGTATGGAGGTTTTATCCTCCCCCAATCAAAGTTTTGGGTCGTGACGAGGTGATGCATGGCTACTGGGTGAGTAGTTCCTAGCGACCCCCTACAGATACCGGGCGCCCTCTAGAGTATATGCCTTCGGTACATCTCCTTGGCTCTGCTGAAGATCGACTTCATATTTCCAGAGTACTTGTGGGACCTAAAAACGGAACCTCTCTCTTCTCTTTCAACTCTTTCAAAGGGTGGCACCCTTCAAAAAACGGCGTCAAAAATAGGTAAGAAATGCAAGCAGTATACTCCAGTTCCAGTGGATTCTGTAAGTGACAAACGTCTTCCTCGATTCCTGGTTGCTTCCAGGGTCAATGGTAAGAGTTTTCTTGATGAATGTCCTTTCATGATCAGCAATTGCATCGAAGAAATTGTTGCTGGTGAAGTTGACGAGATGCACAAGCTCCACGATGGATCCGTACTTATCAAGACATCTACGGCTGAACAGTCCAGACGGCTACTTAAAGCCAAGTTATTCGGAAAGGTAGAGGTGAAAATCGAGAAGCACCAAACCTTTAACTCCTGCAAGGGAGTTATATTCCACAGGGATCTGGTTAAGTCTTCCGATGATACTATGATCCGGTACCTAGCACGTCGGGGTGTAACCGACGTGAAGAGGTTGAAGAGGCATGTGGGTGATAAGCTACTCGATACGGGTGCTTTCATCCTTACCTTCGACGCCGAGACCGTACCTGAACAGATAAAGGTGGCAATGTATCGTCTGACTGTTCGTCCATATATTCTGGCACCAATGAGGTGCTATAACTGTCAAAAGTTTGGGCACACCTCATTGCAATGTACAGGTTCGACGACCTGCAAAATGTGTGGGAAGTGCAAGCATGCTGGGGTTGACTGCACACCACCACCACCTGTGTGCGTTAACTGCCCAGGTGCACATGCTCCAATCTCCAGGGAGTGCCCCACATTCAAGCAGGAGAAGAAGATCCAGGAGATAAAAACGCTGTATAAGCTATCTTATCCAGACGCTCGGAGGAAGTTCAAGTCCATGGCTGCTCCGGAGTTCTCTCCATCTCCTTTTCTGAAAAGGTCGCAAATGTGCAGATCACTCCACAGTGTTTTGTACAGAACACCAGTGCTGAAAATGCATCAAAAACTCAAAAGCCAGCAACAAAATGCAATAACTAAAGAAACTGGAGTTTCAGTACGTGAAGCATCGAAAAGAGCGTTACTGTCAACGTTGCCTGGGAAGGGCTCTTCCCAGGAACGTTCGGCTGGGAAATATTCCCCCAGCAGGGCGGGGGAAGACTTCCCCAAATAGGGCTGGAAAGTCTAGCCCTCGTTCCAATGCCCAGACTAGAAAGGAGAAGAAGGTGAAGCCGCAGAGCTCCCTTAAGAAATTGGAGAAGAAGCCGTCTCCAACTCAATCGGGGTTCACAGGGCAAGAGCGAGAGGCCCCGACGCCCTCTTGTTCGATCACTTTCTGGAGAACCTAGTTCTCCCAGGAAGAAGGTCCACTGTTCCCAATCAATGAGATCACCGTCCGCGGAGTGTCCAGTCACCGCACCTCCTTCTTCTGAGGAGACAATGGAGACTGAACCACTCATTGTCGTGGATGGTGACTGTGACAAAAACGATACCGACAAAGACGGTGGAACCTGGCAGGCAATGGACGGAACAAAGGGCAAGAAATTGCTCTGAATTCGAAGCTTTACGTATCCACACAATGGCACTATTGCAGTGGAACTGCAGTAGTTACCACCGTTGCCTAGCTGAGTTACGTCAGTTGATATCCGTTTATGTGGCCTCCATAGTCTGTCTACAGGAATCTCGTTGGAGACCTGGACACGACACGACTAATCCAAAGATAGAGTAGCTGTGGATGCCACGGTGGGCGTTTGTATCCTAGTTCGCTCCGACGTCTTCAGCGAAGAAGTACCGCTCCGTACTCAGCTAGATGCAGTTGGAGTTCGCACTCCATTACCAGTAATGACAACGGTTTGCAGTGTGTACATTCCACCGGATTATAACCTTGAAATGCGCGCACTACAAAATTTGATCACTCAGTTGCCTCCTCTTTTCCTTATGCTGGGAGACGTGAACGCCCGTAATGTACTATGGGGTTATCCGTCTTCCTGTGCTAGAGGTAGGATGCTCGAGTGAATGATCAACCTGTTTGATCTTTGCGTGCTTAATACAGGGGAACCGACACATTTCAGCAGCGCACATGGCACATTCTCACACCTGGATGTCACTTTGTGCAGCCGTGCGCTAGTTCCCCTGCTACGGTGGGAAGTACACGACGACCTCTGTGATAGCGACCACTTCCCGATAATCCTATCTCTCTTGAATCAAAGACAGTCTGAAGTACCCAAGCGCTGGTTACTTCGGTGGGCAAATTTGCCAGAATTTTAGAAACACGCGGTGATGGCTGATGATATGCTGGAGTCTGTTGACGACCACGTTTTTTTCCATTACTACTGGAATTTTGGCTGCTGCAGAGGAAACAATTCCTTCCTTGTCCGGTAATCATCACCGGAAACAGGTCCCATGGTGGACGGACAAAATTGCAGCAGCCATACGTGATCGCCGATGGCCTTTTAAGCATTATCGTCAGAATCCTACAATGACCAATCATATCAAATTTAAGCGTCTGTGCGCGAAGGCCCGTTTTTTGATTTGAGAAAGTAAGAAAGCTACGTGGGAAAAGTATGTGTTCTCCATCACAGCACATACTCCGTCATCACAAGTGTGGACAAAACTCTGCCGTATTGTCGGAGTACAGAATGTGCCCTCAGTACCCGGAATCTCCATTAATGGAGATACAGTTACGAATCCTTCAGTCATTGCCGACCACATCGCGTCACATTTCGCAGATACGTCTAGCTCTAGGAGATACGACTCTGCATTTCTTCCAATTAAGCGCGAAGCAGAGGCAAACCATCTCTATTTTGCCTCTAGTGCTTAGCATCCCTACAACGTGCCCTTCACGGAGTGGGAGTTGCGGAGTGCACTCGCGCTTTGCAGAGATACGGCTCCTGGACCGGACAAAATCTATAATCAAATACTTAAGCATTTGAGTGACAGATGTCTCAAGGATATCCTCACCCTATTCAACAGAATATGGAGTGAGGGAGTGTTTCCAGCTCAATGGTGTGAGGGAATTGTGATACCAAAGATCCAAAACTTCTGGATAGTTATAGGCCAGTATGCCTTACAAATGGCTTTTGTAAGCTATTTGAAAGGATGGTTAACTGGCATCTTGTGTGGGCCATGGAAAAAGAGGGTCTCTTGTCTAACTACCAGTGTGGTTTTCGCTCTCATCGGTCTGCCACTGATCATCTGGTCAGACTGGAGAGCACCATTCAGGAGGCCTTTCTCCGGAAGGAACACCTAGTCGCCGTGTTTTTTGATCTGGAGAAAGCTTGTGACACTACCTGGCAATATGGGATTCTCTCCACAATACACCTGTGGGGATTTCGGGGAAATTTGCCAACATTTATTGAGAACTTTATGTCCCTCCCTCTCTTTCAAGTCCGAGTAGGGAATGCATTTTCTAAATATTACGTTCAGGAAAATGGAGTACCTCAGGGATCGGTACTCAGTGTCATGCTGTTCGCAATCGCCATCAATGGCATAGTTGCCGCTGCTGGGCCCGCAGTCATTCCATTGCTGTACGTAGACGACTTAGCTCTACATTACTGCTCCGGAAGGGTGGTGATTGCTGAGGGACAGCTACAGCAAGCCAATAACCGAGTCGAGAGATGGGCTCTGGAACATGGTTTTTCGATTTTCAGCAGCGAAAACCTCAGTTGTACAATTCTGTCGACGTCGGCCTGTGCATCCCGAACCAGAGCCCCGCTTGCGAAAGAGTTTCTTAACAGTGGTTGACACCTGCAGATTCCTGGGTCTCTATTTTGATAAGAGACTTACGTGGCAGCCCCACACCCGTCAGTTGAAGGTTGCCTGCATGAAGAGACTTAACATGCTTAAGTTTCTCAGCGGCACTTCGTGGGGGGCTGACCATGCGGTACTGCTACGATTTTACACGGCGACCGTCCTCTCCTGAATTGTCTATGGAAGTGCGGCTAATGGCTCAGCATCAAAATCCACGCTGAGCCTTTTAGACATTCACCATAGTGGAGTTAGGCTGGCAACGGGAGCTTTCCGTACTAGGCCCATTCCCAGCCTACTCGCTGAAGCGGGAGTTCCACCTTTACCGATGAGGAGGCAGCAGTTACTCCTCACGTACGCTTCCAAAATTCATGAAATGTCGCTACATCCAAGCTATCAATGCATCTATCGTACCCAATACTACCTGAGGTTCCAACACCGGCCGAATGCCACGTGCCCGGTTGGGTTTCGAATTGATAGCTTGTGTCATGATTTGAATATCGATATCGGTGGTTTTCTTGAACAAACGTTTAGCGAGGTACCTCCGTGGTTGGTTCTGCGACTGGATATACGTTAGATCTGCTCCGTGGACCCAAGGTGAACACAGATTCCTCCGTTTATCGGAGGTATTTCCAGGACTTCATTCACCAATATCTGACTGCGAGACATATCTTCACGGATGGTTCTAAAATCGGAGCTAATGTCGGTTGCTCTTTCGTCATTGATGATATGAGCATGAAGATCTCACTTGCTAGAGTATGTAGCGTGTATACTGCAGAGCTTTACGCCATCTTAGAGGCTCTGCAGTTTGCACTGCGTGGCGAAAGAAGCCACTTTCTTATGTGTACCGATTCATTAAGCTCTCTGCAGTCTATTGAAACCTGTTTCTCGCAACACCCAGTGGTACAGCAGATACATGACCTTCTAGCCAGGTTAAGTGATGCTGGCACCAGAATCACTTTTGCGTGGCTTCCAAGCCACGTTGGGATTGCGGAAAATGAACTTGCAGATGAAGCTGCAAAGGAAGCTGTACTTTTACTTCCAAGACCTGTTAATGTACCTGCTAAGGATATTTGTTCTCTACTACGTCGAACCATCGGAGTGGCTAGCTATCCGAACTCCCAACAAGCTGAGATCAATTAAGAAGACAACTACCGTGTGGCGGTCCTCTTTCCGACCATCACGGAGAGAGGCCATAGTATTGTGTAGGCTGAGGATAGGTCATTTACGATCTACGCACTCTTATCTCCTAAAGAGTGAAGACCCCCCATTGTGTTCATGTGGTGCTGACTTCACCGTGGCCCACATCCTCACAGAGTGCGCCGATCTCTCTGGCCTAAAACGGAGCCTCGGCCTGCGGGAAACACTCGAACGCATACTAGCCGATGACACGACTACTGCTGATCTTGTCATCCGCTTTATGTGCGACAGTGGACTTATCAGGGGTGTGTAAATTACAAGTGTACTGCTACTCAGGGGATGCACGTTCCCTTTTGATTTGTAAGTAATTTTTTCGGCGTAATTCTATAATTTTTTGTTTTATTTTGTACTGTGTTTCCAAATTCCTTTGTTGAATAAATAATTTTGTTTTTTATTTTAAATTACTCTTCCACTAATTTGTTCAGAGAGGATGATTACCTCGTTGTACTTCCTCTTAAAACAAAAAATCACCACCAATCACCACCTGAGCGAGCATGCCTGTAATTCCTCTTATAGTATTTGTTAGTTACTTTCTTCATACTGAAAGAGTGGTCCTGACTGGCAAGTCCTTCATGGTCCAAAACTGCATTAGTGTTTCATCATATCCTCTTCAGACCAGAAGGCCAATTTTGTGGACAAATAAGGAGAAATCACTTTTTGGATTTCTAATAATTCTCATAATCTGAGGTACTAGTTTGGACCTTTTCGTGCAAAATTTGGAAATGCAAGTTGTCCACAATTGTGAACATCAACTCCTGTACCATTTCTAGACACAGTATTGACACATGTGAACAGATGAATAATACGTTGGATGATTTCAAGGTTTTTACCTATATTTTATTCACTGGAAGAGTCAGGGTCTGGTTCTGCATTAAGTTCATAAATCAGTTGCTTAAAGTCATATATAGTGAAATAACACAAAGAAAAATGTAATTTTCCTAACTTGTGGGATCCCTAGAGGTTGTGAGCAGAAGATCAAAAGTATGACCTAGGCAACTCCGTAATAACCTCGAGAGCGTGAATATCCATCTAGATTTGACCCAAGATAGAACTACAATGAAACCTGCTTAAAGGGGCCAGCAATCGTTCTTCCAAAAATAATTCATGTTAATACAGAATCAAAGTGTTCTATTTTGTCGCAAAACTAGCTGCAGTTGTGCCTACAATATATTAAACGTTACATACATATGCAATGACTGGTTAACATATGATTTCCATATATTTAATGTTTATTGTACACAACGTGCGACATATATAATATAATGTAAAATCTACACAAGCATTACATACTTAATACAATATCCGTAGATATATAGCAGATCGTGTACATCATTCACAATTCTTTCACCAATTTTCAGCAAATGCAGTGAGACATTGTGTTCTGTTGGGGTGTGAAATCCATTTGTCAGATATATTTTATAAATTATAATTTATAATACCATAATGGAAACCAAAATATTTGTCCTGAATTAGTAAATTTATAATATCATAATGGAAATCAAAATATTTGTCCCAAATGAGTAAATTTATAATACCATTCACTTATTCGGGACAAATATTTTGGTTTCCCTATGGGAATCAACATCTATATCATCTGATGGCCAGGCAGGCATCAATTTTTGGTAATGAGACAAAGTCTCTCATAATGCATTGGCACTGCCGGTGGCTCCAAGTAGCGTACGCAGTGGCCTCCACGGTATGCACTAGCCATACATCTTGGTGGGTGTGCTATTTACCAACTGATGAGTCCAACTTAGCACACTGGGGCAAAACGCTGGCAACCAGGAATGAGTTAGCTGGAAAATTTATAATGTCCAATAACGGACCATTTATATTGGTATTACACTGACTGACAGAGCAAATGCAACACCAAGAAGGAGTGGTCAGAACTTTATGCCAATTGCAGGGTAGACTGACGTCACTGAGGTATGCTCATGATGTGAAATGCGCCGCTGTACTGCGCACGTAGCGAACGATAAATGGGACACGGCGTTGGGGAATGGCCCACTTCGTACCGTGATTTCTCAGCCGACAGTCATTGTAGAACGTGTTGTCGTGTGCCACAGGACACGTGTATAGCTAAGAATGCCAGGCCGCCGTCAACGGAGGCATTTCCAGCAGACAGACGACTTTACGAGGGGTATGGTGATCGGGCTGAGAAGGGCAGGTTGGTCGCTTCGTCAAATCGCAGCCGATACCCATAGGGATGTGTCCACGGTGCAGCGCCTGTGGCGAAGATGGTTGGCGCAGGGACATGTGGCACGTGCGAGGGGTCCAGGCGCAGCCCGAGTGACGTCAGCACGCGAGGATCGGCGCATCCGCCGCCAAGCGGTGGCAGCCTCGCACGCCACGTCAACCGCCATTCTTCAGCATGTGCAAGACACCCTGGCTGTTCCAATATCGACCAGAACAATTTCCCGTCGATTGGTTGAAGGAGGCCTGCACTCCCGGCGTCCGCTCAGAAGACTACCATTGACTCCACAGCATAGACGTGCACGCCTGGCATGGTGCCGGGCTAGAGCGACTTGGATGAGGGAATGGCGGAACGTCGTGTTCTCCAATGAGTCACACTTCTGTTCTGTCAGTGATAGTCACCGCAGACGAGTGTGGCGTCGGCGTGGAGAAAGGTCAAATCCGGCAGTAATTGTGGAGCGCCCTACCGCTAGACAACGCGGCATCATGGTTTGGGGCGCTATTGCGTATGATTCCACGTCACCTCTAGTGCGTATTCAAGGCACGTTAAATGCCCACCGCTACGTGCAGCATGTGCTGCGGCCGGTGGCACTCCCGTACCTTCAGGGGCTGCCCAATGCTGTGTTTCAGCAGGATAATGCCCGCCCACACACTGCTCGCATCTCCCAACAGGCTTTACAAGGTGTACAGATGCTTCCGTGGCCAGCGTACTCTCCGGATCTCTCACCAATCGAACACGTGTGGGATCTCATTGGACGCCGTTTGCAAACTCTGCCCCAGCCTCGTACGGACGACCAACTGTGGCAAATGGTTGACAGAGAATGGAGAACCATCCCTCAGGACACCATCCGCACTCATTGACTCTGTACCTCGACGTGTTTCTGCGTGCATCGCCGCTCGTGGTGTTCCTACATTCTACTGAGTCGATGCCGTGCGCATTGTGTAACCTGCATATCGGTTTGAAATAAACATCAATTATTCGTCCGTGCCGTCTCTGTTTTTCCCCCAACTTTCATCCCTTTCGAACCACTCCTCCTTGGTGTTGCATTGTCACTGTCAGTCAGTGTATAATGTCCAGTGTACCGATAATGAACTGTCAGTGTTGCCAACTTAGCTTTTTCCTGCTAAATCTAGCTTATTTAATCCAACATTTAGCGGCAAAAGAACATCTTTCCCACTGTAGCTTTTTGCCCCGCTAAATCTAGCTTATTTCCTTCAATGTGCCTCATGTGATGTACCGTTGTGGTCCCCGCAGTATAAACTCTCTCTCTCTCCAGGGGCTCTTAACTTGGGAGGGGCCGGGCTGAGTGGCTCAGACGGTTGAGGCGCTGGCCTTCTGACCCCAACATGGCAGGTTCGATCCTGGCTCAGTCCGGTGGTATTTGAAGGTGTTCAAATACGTCAGCCTGGTGTTGGTAGATTTACTGGCATGTAAAAAACTCCTGCGGGATTAAATTCCGGTACTTCGGCGTCTCAGAAAACCGTAAAAATAGTTAGTGGGACGTAAATCAAGTAACATCATTTATTTATTAACTTGGGAGCATGGGTTGGCGACCATGGGGCCCTCAGCTGAGTCCTGGCATTGCTTCCACTTACTTGTGGCGGATTCGAATTGTCGGACCCCTTCCTTTTTTTCTCTCTGATTAGTGTTATGTATATGATGGTTGCCTAGTTGTACTTCCTCTTAAAACAATAATCACCACCACCACTATTTCTTTCTCTCCCCTTGTATGATGTGCTAGCAACAGCACGTGATGATCATGGTAGGTGACTCACCTCTGGTCCAGCGGGAGCATGGAATGTGCCTTTATGATGTAATATTATGGCATCCCTTCTCATACTTCAGTTTTACTATCGTCCGATAACCTTGCAAGACTTCCTTAGTTGTGCCAGGCTTCTCACTTTCATCTATCCTATCCGACCTCCCTTGGTCAATTCTTGTTCTTTTCCGACCCTGATGGTATCAGGTCACGAGGCCTAGGGAGTTTTCCACTTTCACGTCCTTTTTGTTCCTTGTCTTTCTTTGGTCGATATTCTCATTTTTCAAAGTGTCGAACCCCTTCCACTTTCTCTCTCTCTGATTAGTTTTTTGTAAAGGATGGTTGCCCGGTTATACTTCTTCTCAAAACAATAATCAGCACCACCTCCACCTGTCAGGACTAGCTCAGTACATGAAAACCTACAACCTGTTTTCCAGTCATTGACCGGGTTGGGGATGTAATGAATGAAGCAGATATAGGCTGTTAGTACGATGGGGTCGCCACTCCCAAAGTGATTTATTAATGAATGATAGATGCTATGAAATGAGAATGGAGAGTGTTGCTGGAATGAAAGATGACAGGGAAAACCGGAGTACCCGGAGAAAAACCTGTCCCGCCTCCGCTTGTCCAGCACAAATATCACATGGAGTGACCGGGATTTGAACCACGGTATAGCTCAGTATATATAATTAAATATTCATGGTTTGCCGTTATAGCAGTTTGCTAATTGAACAGAACAAAGAGCAGTTTAATTCTCTACCCGGTGAGCAGTGTTATAAATACTTATTTTTTTAACTTTTTGTAGTTACTGATTTAGCTTTTTGTAGCTTATATTAGATGATATTCTAGCTTATTAAATGAAAATTGTGTTGGTAACATTGTAAATCATGTGTGTGTTTTTTTTTTTTTTTTGTCTCGAGTGAGCCACTCAGCAGTCGGCACTGGCTGCTAGTCGTGGGGATGGAACGGTGCGGAGCAGAGCAGTTGTTATGACGTCTTCAGCCCGTTGTACCGAGTGAATGTAATGTGGTGGCACATTTAACACCTTAAGTGCCACACATGCAGTAAAAAAATTCCATCCAGGCCATTCTCCCTTTTTTTTTTCCTATAGGGTATAAAATAGTGCACCTTATTACAGAAATGTACCTTTTAGTCATCTTGGGCCAAAATTGTAGTCACAACATTGTGTTGAAATTGTGGTGACACATTGGTCTCACGCGGCCACTGACACTACCTTCCAGCTGTATAGGCCAATGACACTACCTTCCAGCTGTATAGGCCGCGTGAGACCAATGTGTCACCACGTATCTTAGCACAGTTTTCATCTTCCTGACACACTGGTATACGTCTGTCTCATTAACTCATGAACTACTAAAGAATAAAACTCATATATTTGGAACATTGAAATCTAATCGGAAGTATAATCCAACTGATGTTACTAAAAGGAAGTTAGCAAGAGGAGAGACACGAGCCCATGAAAGTAACACTGGTGTGGTTGTTCAGAAATGGTATGATAAAGGAGACGTGTTGATTTTGACAACTAAACACACTGGTGAGATGGTCACTATTCAGAGGAGGGATGGTGAAGTGCAAAAACCATGGAGTGTTAGAGTATAACAAATGCAAACCGTACAATGATTTAACAGATCATAAAAAGAGCTATAGTACTTCCCTGAGACGGGGAGTAAAATGGTACAGAAAAATAGCTATTGAGATATTGATCGGCACAAGTATAGTAAATTCCATCTATATTTCCAATCAGCTTGGGAATGAGAGTATACCTGTTACCCAGTTCAAAGAGGATATTGTTGAACAGTTAACAGGTACTGGTATCAAAGATCTTCACATTCCTCCACAAGTACCAAAAAAACATATTACCCCACCGACTGGAGGATGTAAGCCGGCAGGGAAGATGGAGATGCAGTAAGTGTTATGAAGAAGTCTATCGGGAATCAGGAAGGCAATATGCCATGGTCAAATGACCAGTCTGTGAACATTTCTTTTGTTTGAACTGTTTCTACAAAGTGCACAGATTTGTAGTGTGATTGTGAAACACAGTTTGAATTATATTTCTTCAGAAAGTCTCATTTGTTATGCTTTAAATTCATATGCAAAAAGTGTACCAATTTGTGGTGTGATTGCAAACGAGACAAAGTTACAAATATTTTTTCTAGAAAGTTCATGTAATTTTTATGTTGTATGTTTTCAATTCGTCTATAGACCCTGATATGAGACCATGAACAATGAGAACACTATACATTCTTTTGTTATTTGTACATATGACCTGATCTGAAAACAATAAATAATGTCATCATAATTTATTTATTGTGGTTGATATATTACAGTGATGTATAGGCTACGTGGTGCCACATCGGACTCGCAAATGAACAGGCCAAGAATAGATTCATGACATACTGGCCACCTACTTTCATTTAACATACGTTTACATGTCAGGTGTGATGACAGTATGGCACCACGGGGCCTGAGACTTGGAGAGTGCGCGTGAGTCCACAGCGGATTCACGCTGCCCGAATGGCATTAAGCTCTGTGAGTCAACGTTGGTCTCACGTGGCACTCAAGGTGTTAAACATTATACGTTATTTCACAACATAACTGTTTTGCTGAATACAGCAATGTTGTTTTCTGCTGGAGAAACTGACCTTCCCATTTCATCCTTGTGATGCCTCTTGTTATGATCCTACAAATTTGATACGCCACCACCCGTCGCGTAAATGCGGCCGCAAAATTTGCATTTTGCTGATTTTTATCATCAGTAATTTAAAAGAATTGCCATGCATCAGACGGTTTTCGTGGCATTTGTGGTACAAAGAGGAGGCCACGACGTTCGGATCAGAGTATCGTCAAACTTTGTACACATTTAGTAGTCCATTAGGACAAGATAATGTGAAAGTAGTAAGGTCAAATACAGTAGAGACAATACGCGACACTTCCGGATTTAGCCTTGTTAAAATGGGAGACAAGTCGCAAGTGGCACCTCTAGTGGCTTGACCTGAAAATTCGCGCTAAATTCAAATATCAATGGAAATGTATGTACGGAAGTGGATAAATAAATTACGTCTAGAGAGAAAGTGTTACTAATATATTAACTTCAAAGTTGCTAAAGCAATTCTGGATAAATGAATGAAGAATTATTTAACAGGTTATTATTTAAAGACTGAAATTAGACATGTAATCAAGATGTGGAATGGACTGCTGTGAAAGGGCTTGATCTTTCATTTATCCATTACTTTTTTAGTTTTAGAATTCCTGCCTGAATGTTCACGGCTAGATTTTCCTTTTTTCTCATTTAAAAGCATTGTATCATCATTTTAAAAGTCAACAAAAATATCGGCACATTCCTCACACACGATTCAGTGAATTTACATTTAAGAGCTGGACAATTTTCCTTTTAACTTGAAGCCTACTAACAGAAAGAAAATCTATAAATTTAGCTGCAAAAACATTCAAAATTTACCTATAAGCAATACTTGCCATTACATTAGGGTAAAGCAAATTTGCATCATCATATTGTTTCAACAAAATATGTACATTTCTTAAATCACCCATATTTTCTTCAGTGCTTGACAACTCATTACGGCATTCCAAATGGGGTAACTTGGAGCACAACCAGGCACACTCATATTCATATGTATTTTCCTGAATTAAATCAAACCCACAGATCACACCAACAACACATCGATATTGAAGGTTGACTGCTACACTATACAATAAAATATGCATATTATATTTTATGCCAGTTAAAATATGGGTTAAGCAGGTCAGAAGATTATGAAGTACTCTAAAAATCTCTTTGTCACTGGAAGAATATATATGCAAACACAATATTACTTACATTTACTTGTCATGAGGGATACAGAAGAAAGACCGCGCATTCTTCTCTACTTCATAGTTACTGCAGCCAAACACACCACAGAGGAGATATCAAGGAATGACACACGCTACTATTTAATTATGTCAACTCACCGAAAACGCATAAATAACACCAAAAACTTCACACACAAATACATGTGCTCTTATGACATAATCAGTAATTCTCAGATCAATCAGCTAGAGAGAGCTCTAATAGCTGTCCCTAGGTATCTCGCTGAGTGTCGCGTATTGTCTCTACTGAATTTGCTAAGGTGTACTACTAAGGCATTCTTGAGAAAATCGCAGAGAAATTCTCGCGTCGGATATGTACGGGTGTGTTGCGATCATGAGCATGAAACAGCGGTGGTCGAGTGGTTAGCGTTCAAGCTCCGTAATCGCTGGTTCGAGTTCCGCTTGTCATTTTGTTTTTCAACACGGGTCATCTTCTTTCATGCAATTCTAAGGTAATATAATGAAAAAAGGTGTATTTGCATGAACTTTTATTGGATTTCCAATGTTATTTGGCTCTTTACTAATGTTTATCATTACAAAAAAAAAAAATATTTCGTTCTTCTTCTTTTGCTACCGCTTTTTCCCACACCTGTGGAGTCGCGGGTGCGAACTGTGTCGCACATGTGGATTTAGCCCTGTTTTATGGCCAGATACCCTTCCTGACGCCAGCCCTATATGGAGGGATGTAATCACTATTGCGTGTTTCTGTGGTGGTTGGTAGTGTGGTGTGTTGTGTGAGTATGATGAGGAGAGTGTTGAGACGGCCAATACACCCAGTCCTCGAGCCAGAAGAATTAATCAGAAGCGATAAAAATCCCCGATCCGGCCGGGAATCGTACCCGGGAGACTCTGAACCGAAGGCCAGTACGCTGACCATTCAGCCAACGATTCGGACTCTTTCCTTTTTCTTTCTTAATCTGTTTACCCTCCAGAGTCAGATTTTCCCTCGGACTCAGCGAGGGATCCCACCTCTACCGCCTCACGGGCAGTGTCCTGGAGCGCGAGTCTTTGGGTCGGGGATACAACTGGGAAGGATGACAAGTACCTCGCCCAGGCAGCCTCACCTGCTATGCTGAGCAAGGGCCTTGTGGATGGATGGGAAGATTGGAAGGGATAGGCAAGGAAGGGGGAAGGAAGAGGCCGTGGCCTTACGTTAGGTAGGGGCCTATATCTCGGCATTTGCCCGGAGGAGAAATGGGAAAACACGGAAAACCACTTTGAGGATGGCTGAGGAGGTAATCGAACCCCCCTCTACTCAGTTGACCTCCCGAGGGGGAGTGGACTCCGTTCCAGCCCTCGTACCAGTTTTCAAATTTCCTGGCAGAGCCGGGAATCGAACCCGGGCCTCCGGGGGTTGTAGCTAATCACACTAACTACTCCACCACAGAGGCGGACTACGAAACAAAATATTTATAAGTATCAACAAGTAAATAACCAAATGCATAAAGTTTTCCTGAAAATGTATGCCTGTCGTGATTTGCGAAATCCCTCATACCTGACAGTGGAATCGGGTAAGGTACCTGGAATTCCATTGCACCTGATTTTTTTTTTCGGGGGGCGCCCCCGGAAGCCCGCTCCCCCCGCGTGACCATCGACTCGATCTACATGGCCTCCAACATACTATTAATTCCAAAGAAGAAAGAGAGAGCAGAGAAGAGTGGGAAGTGATACAAGGAGTATATGCTGGTTTCCGAGTAAACTCTCTACCACGGCTGTCTGTTTCCATGTTAGACATGTTACCAGGCGAGTTTGTGTTGGTTGGATAGTGTTAAAGTTTGGTATTGAAGGGTCAGGGAAAAACCACATAGGCAGAAAGAGCCTACATGTAAAACTTGACATCATGTGATAGCACATGCAAGGATGTGGGCTGGAAAGGTCCAGTGGTAGTGTTAGTTGAGAAGCCATGATCCATCGTCTCGCCAATCCATCTGCCAGTGGATCAGTCCGTCCGGGCAGTGCCGTGTCTAGCGCGGGCCTTGCCGGTTTCGGAGCCATGCGTCGAGTACCACTAGGGCCCGCCGCACAGCGCCACCTCCTTGGGGTCCCTCGTACCCAGTCTCCGATCCTGGAGAATGAGGCCAAGCCCGCCGGGGTGGGGGCCCGAGCGATGGCCCGATGGACTGGATAACTGCGATGGGAGGCCGGGTGGCCCCCCGCGCAGTTGGCGCACACCGGCGCCTCCTTAAGTGTTGCGCAGGCCGTGTAGTGGTGATCACACCCACAGCGGTTGCACATCACTTGGAGCCCACACCTCTCCTGCCGGTGGCCCCACATCAAACAGCGGAAACACTGCAAGAGCTGTTGAGGGGAACGTTTCAATCTCACCTGATTGCCGCTACCCGCTGAGGTCCTCTCCTGATTGGCTCCTCTCTCGGCTGCTGTCCTGGCAGCAGTCCTGGGTTGCGGCTGGGCGGCCCTCTCCAGGTGGGCCGGCGTCTTCTTCCTCCTGGACCGGGGGCGGCGTCGTCTTCCCGTGGATCTCTTCTTGGCAGGGGAAGAGGCCTTTTCCTGGGGGCCCTCCTCCCGGCCTGGTGACCCCGGGGTAGCAGGTGGCTCCGCTGCGTCGCCGTCTTCTTTCTCCTGCTGGCTGGCGGCGGTGGCGTTGGTCAGTGTTTTAACACTCGACTGCGTTCCCTGTCCTGTGGGGCACACGTCGACGTCTGCAGCTCGACAGTCGCACTGGCAGGCTGGGCCTGGACAGCAGCCTCTGAACGCCAGGGGGCGTCCTCTTCCACTGCTGTGCAGCGGTCCGCCGTCCCGGGCGCTGTCCTGGATTGTGCCCGGGTAACAGGCCCTTCCTGGTAGGCCTGCGTCTGCGTCCACCTCGCCCTGGCAGGTGGTCGACGGTCCTGGTTGGCGGCCTTGTTGGTCTGCGTGTAGGCCTACTTCGTAAAGTACAGCGGTCCTCGGCTCCGTCTGGGTGGCTGCCTCCTTGTAGCCTGAGCCTCTGCCGTCCAGCCGCGTCCTGTGTCCTGGTAGCCGGACGACCTGGTGTCGCTGGGACGCCAGCTCCTCGTAGACCCGGAAGCGTTGTGCGTTCTTGGGGTGGATGATCACCACCCAACCAGTGATCACCTCGCCAATGGTCTCGATGATCGACTCCCCGATGAACTCCGCGGATCGTCTCCTGTTAGTCGTCCGTCCCCCAACGGTTGTACACCAACAGCGTCGGGAGTCTGTAGTCAGGGGCGTCCATCGTCATGAGCGGTTGCACCTGAACGCTCTGACCTGCAATATATACCATGAAAGAATATGACCAGTGTTGAGAAACAAAAAAAAAAGCGATGAGCGGGACTCGATCCAGTGATTACGGAGCTTGAACGCTAATCACTCGACCGTCGCCATCTCGTGCTCGTGATCGCAACGCACTGGTACCTATTCAACATTGAAATTATCTTGTCCTAATTAACTACTAAAAGTGTACAAACCGAGCTCGATAGCTGCAGTCACTTAAGTGCGGCCAGTATCCAGTAATCGGGAGATAGTGGGTTCGAGTCCCACTGTCGGCAGCCCTGAAGATGGTTTTCCGTGGTTTCCTATTTTCACCTCAGGCAAATGCCGGGGCTGTACCTTAATTAAGGCCACGGCCGATTTCTTCCAATTCCTAGGTCTTTCCTATCCCATCGTCGCCGTAAGACATATCTGTGTCACATGTAATTAATCTCATAATAGAACCGTATTGAGGACAATATATTAAAATTATAAAATCCTTTTATTAACAACCACCTACTCAATACAATACATTACTCATTGAATTATAAAATAATCATGAGGTGTCTTAAATAATGGAACATATTTCGTTCGACATAGCGAACATCATCAGCCTTAATTTACAAAGATTAGGTCAGGGCCCTGAGCTGAAATGATAAAAATTGTCAAAAGAGTGACAATGCCATAATAAAAAGTAAAATGATAACATTAGACTTGAAATTGTAACAATATGTACAACAATGTATAACAATTTTTATAATTTCAGCTCAGGGCCCTGACCTAATCTTTGTAAATTAAGGCTGATGATGTTCGCTATGTCGAACGAAACATGTTCCATTATTTAAGACACCTCATGATTATTTTATAATTCAATGAGTAATGTATTGTATTGAATAGGTGGTTGTTAATAAAAGGATTTTATAATTTTAATATATCTGTGTCGGTGCGACGTAAAGCAAATAGCAAGTATTTAATATCAAAATAAAAGTGTACAAAGTTTGAAGATAATCCGTGATCCAAACGTCGGGGTCTCTCCTTGTTAAACATGCGTCGTGCGCTACACTGTGCTCTGGTCCTCTGCGACAAAGAGAATAAGTACTTGCAGTTGTGTTGTAAATGTATTACTCGCTCCGCTTCCAGCTCTACTGTCTGCTGCGAGTCAGCTGAATCAAAAAAGCCTACCATACTAGAAGGCCTGGACAGAAAGCCAATTTCTTGCATTAAAAGCAAGGTTCGCGTTTATGTTCTGTTGTTTGGTGCCAATTGTATGATTACGTGTGTTACTGCAACATGAGAAGAAATAACATATTAAACTTCATTTCATAATGTAAGATCTTATCTAACATGAAATCTGAAGAGTTTTGTCGTTTTTTAATTTATTTGATCTCACGATTTGCAATAGATGGATGGTTGATGAGTTGCATTTAAAATTTGTTTAGTTATGTGCTTCCAAATTACCGTCAAGGTGGTGGTGGTGATTATTGTTTTAAGAGGAAGTACAACTAGGCAACCATCCTCTATATAACACTAATCAGAGAGAAAAACTGGAAGGGACCCGACACTTCGAAAAATGAAAGTATCGGCCAAATGAAGACAAGGGCCACGAAGGCCGTGAAAATGAAAGACTCCCTAGCCCTCGGAAACCTAATAGTGTCGGGGTCGGAAAAGAACTAGAGTTGGCACAAGTAAGTGGAAGAAATGCCAGGACACAGCTAAGGCCCCGTGGTCGCCAACCCACGCTCCAAAGTTCAGAGCCCCTGGGGCCAATTACCGTCAAGCTTCTCTTTCCATTCTGTAGGTTAAGATGGTTTACTGTTGCGTGCCTAACTGCACATCTGACACAGCGAAGAAAATATAGGCTACACAAATGTCAATGGCGGTGCGTGGTATTGTTGCAGTGTTGCACAACTCCCAATAATTTTACTCTTTGTCGTCTTTTCTTCTGGTGTTTTAGTTTAATAAACCTAATATATATTCAAAAACATGTTAAAATCAACCATCGTTGGTCGTTCGCTGAACTAATGCTGAACTAACGGACCAGTAAACGCTGCTGGCTTCGAATCAAATTCAGGGAGTTTGCTTTCTTACGGCAACTCCCTAGCGGACAACGCGGCGCAATGTACCTCAGCAGGGACGAGCCTAAACCTGCATAGCATCAGGTAGCATGCTTGCCAGTATCGGTGTCAAGGAGTTGCACGAAACTAGCAAGTCCCCTATCGAGAAACAGTTCCAAATGTCCCCGTTAGATTGCGCCACTCTGCGGAGATTACTTCATTCCTACTTGCTCTCTTCTCGCAGAGGAAATTCATTTCGATTTTTTAAATGTACAAATTTCATTTACGTTGCATCGACGCAGATAATTCTTACGGCGACGATGGAATAGGAAAGGGCTAGGAGTTGGTAGGAAGTGGCCGTGACTTTATTTAAGGCACAGCAACAGCATTTGCCTGGTGTAAAATGGGAAACTGCGGAAAAGCAGGGCCAACTTGCTTGGTAATTTTTTCCATGCCATACCAGACCACCCACAATATTACCAACACCGTGCTTCAATGAAAAACAGGAGGGCGAATTTTCAGTTCATGTGAGGTAACAGTAACTGTGCCAGGCTGAGTGGCTCAGACGGTTGAGGCGCTGGCCTTCCGACCCCAACGTGGCAGGTTTGATCCTGGCTCAGTCCGGTGGTCTTTGAAGATGCTCAAATACGTCAGCTTCGTGTTAGTAGATTTAATGGCTGTAAAAGAACTCCTACGGGACTAAATTACGGCACGTCAGCGTCTCCGAAAACCGTAAAAAGTCATTAGTAAAAAGGCCAATAACATTATTAATAAGAGTGGCTGTAGTTGTAGTGTATAATTATCTTGTCCGACTCGTTGGCTGAATGGTCAGCGTATTGGCCTTCTGTTCAGAGGGTCCCGGGTTCGATTCCCGGCCGGGAATTAACTTTCATTAGTTAATTCAAATGGCCCGGGGGCTGGGTGTTTGTGCTGTCCCCAACATCCCTGCAACTCGCATACCACACATAACACTATCCTCCACCACAATAACACGCAGTTACCTACACATGGCAGATGCCGTCCACCCTCATCGGAGGGTCTGCCTTACAAGGGCTGCACCAGGCTAGAAATAGCCACACGAAAAAAAGATATCCTCTTATTTTCTGGGTTGTAATTGCCAGATATATGTCAGTTTTAGTAAGAATATTGTTTATTACTTAACGATAATAGAGTTTCTTGTTATTTCTGGAAGCTATGAAAAGGTGACACTGAAAATTTTGGTGCAACACCCAGCCTCAGACACCACCAGCCGCTACTGACAAATATAAATTTTCATCTTTTTCCTAAAGATCCGACTTTACGGGAGAAATGGAGGCTTGCTATTTCTCGACAGGACAGCAGAAAGGGATCTCCTTGGGCTCTTAATGATAACTCCAGAATATATAGCTTGTACTTTGTCGAATCAGATTACAGTGTAAGTACTGTGAGGGGAATTCTGCTCCCCGTCAAAGTGCCGACGCAAATTCGTCTTCCTCTTAAAAATGTATTAATATTTACAACGCGGGCATTAGGATATCTCGGAAAATTTAACCTTGTCCGAAAGCTGAAATGCCTTACCGCTCCACAGTTTAAAGAGATGTTTCAGTGATCAAGCACACATCACATACCGGTACGTTATACTTACAACATATTTCAGGCCTGTTCTTGATATTAATGCAAAGAAAGTGACTAATGGCTGTGATTTATTATACAAATTCAAGAGCAAGCCTCTGAACAGAAAATTGAAATTGAATCAGTCATTTAAGAAAGGGCACATGTCCAGAAACACAACTTTTCAGGAGGAGCAAAAAACTGATTTAAAAGCCAGTCATGCTAGTTACGTTAAATGTATGTATTTTGTCCGTTAGTGTTAACGATTGTGGGTAGGTTACGTTATAAAATATGGGATAAAGATGAAGGACTTTATGGTAATTGGCAGATAAAAAAATTGGATATATGCCCTTTCTACAATGATAGCTGAATGAAAATCAGTTTTGGAGCAAACACGCTTTGTTTATTCAAATAACTTAGACACACTGTGTCGTCGTTCTACAGTAATAATCATTTGAATGATGACAGTTAATCACAATCACCTTCAGTCACACGAACAGTTAGTCATGCAAGTATTTCGTTGTAAAAGTCTTTGTACTGCCCCTGAATGTACTCATTCTAGACGCTTTAGGTCATTCATCTTATTCCTGTCAATAGGAATTGGTTCGTCGTAGGCTAGTTCGTTAGGAAGTTGAACGTTGCTGTCTAGATGCAAACGGAAGATGTGTTCAGTAAGGCCATTGATGAACTGTTTTGTCCGTACGGTTCCCGGATCATTGGCAGGGTAAAGAAAGTGCATCGATGATGCTGGCTGGAAACGAATTTTCAAGTTGGTAGGCACTCCTCTTCCTCGAAATTCAGCTGACAACCCCCCCACCCCCTTATAAAATTTCGGCCACCATGCAGTAAAGTTAAGAATATTACTCGTCCCTACCAGGATGATGGTGAACTTGTCATGACGAATAGGTGCCCGTAAGATGATTTCACAATATTGTTTCACATCATAAATTCGATCAATGTTTTAACAGTTTGTTTAATGATAGCAAAAGCTCTATCACAGGCATTGAACGAGTGCCCTCGCATAGGGAAGTAATGGTGAATGGTTTCAAATCGCTTCATGTCAACAAGTGCTGCACATAATCAGATCACTGTACGATTTTTTTCTGCCCTACAGCGCCATTAGGGAACATTCGAAGCTATTTTACACTCTTTGGTACACATGTTTGGATATAGTCTAACAAAAAGATATACATTTCATTGGCACCTGTACGAGAATTACCTTTGTAGTAAACATAAAGCACTGACGAATTCATTTGTATATAGTGAATGCCAAACGTGTTCACCCAAAGCTGTCGCATTTAGAATATGTCCTGCACTGGTATTTTTGGCAGGGGAAAGTCTGACAACAATCAAAACACAGTCCTAGTATTTTGGGATTACTCTTGCATTCTAATGTAGTTTTCTTCAGGCAGAACAGCCCTTTCTTAAATGACTTCCAAACAACACCCAAATGAACCTTAAATATCAGCATGTTACTGGCTGGATAAGTGACCTTTCTTTTGTGACAAGGTGCGCAAGGATTAAAAGAACGTAAATCTGCAAAGAAACAAAAAACGACAATTTGGACATGTGCCCTTTCTTAAATGACTGATTCAATTGTAGAAATAGGGAAAAATCGGGTGAGTACTTCTATTTAGGCCTATTTCCCTATTCTTTATTCTTGTGTGATAAACAAGTGCAAAATGAAAGAAATCTATGAAGTGTAGTGTGTTGTAAGTTGTTTTATATATTTATATCTGATTCACACCGGGCATACTGATAATAAAAAGGTATTATTTCGCGTTATTGTATGAATCTTCAATATAAGAATATAGACAGAACACGAGAACATCATCATCATCATCATTATCTGTTTACCCTCCAGGTTCGGTTTTTCCCTCGGACTTAGCGAGGGATCCCACCTCTACCGCCTCAAGGGCAGTGTCCTGGAGCTTCAGACTCTTGGTCGGGGGATACAACTGGGGAGAATGACCAGTAACTCGCCCAGGCGGCCTCACCTGCTATGCTGAACAGGGGCCTTGTGGAGGGATGGGAAGATTGGAAGGGATAGGCAAGGAAGAGGGAAGGAAGCGGCCGTGGCCTTAAGTTAGGTACCATCCCGGCATTCGCCTGGAGGAGAAGTGGGAAACCACGGAAAACCACTTCCAGGATGGCTGAGGTGGGAATCGAACCCGCCTCTACTCAGTTGACCTCCCGAGGCTGAGTGGACCCCGTTCCAGCCCTCGTACCACTTTTCAAATTTCGTGGCAGAGCCGGGAATCGAACCCGGGCCTCCGGGGGTGGCAGCTAATCACGCTAACCACTACACCACAGAGGCGGACCAGAACACGAGAACAACAGAACATAAACGCGATCCAAGCGGCCATTGCTTGTTCTCCCAGAAATGTGTCGGCTTGTCCAGGCTTTCTATCATAGCGCAGGCGACGGCTGAATCGTGTGCTGTGAGCTCGCCGTTCCTGCGACTCGATTCGCTCGGACACTTGAATGAATCGATGCACTGCCTTGAATCATACACTCAGTAGTCAACACTAGTTCAAACTCACTATCTCCCGAATGCAGGCTGATAGCAACGTGATCCACACCGCATGGCCACTTTTGCGGTAAACTTAAGTCTCCTCACATCAGATAGAGAAAACTGCTTACGAGTGCGCCCATGTATGTTTATGCGACCTGCGCTCACTTGTCTTGTCAATATTGTTCCTGTACGTGTGTGATTTTACTGTACACCAGTGGCGCATGTTGGGATCAAGACGTGGGCTACCAATGTACTTAGGTTACCGTACTCCTTTTCGATGGTTGGTTTAGTGAACGACAAGCCTTAATTGAGCGTTTTGAGCCACTGGAGTAGCCTGCTGTGTTGTCAAGGCTGCTTTACAAGCTACTGACTGCCCTGGCCTCTGCCACCGCCAATACTCAACACCTGATCAGTCGAGATGGTAGCCTAAAGTTTAGCAAATTGAAGTCCAGCTTTGTGGCTAAAAGGATAGGATGCTTGCCTTTGGTCCGATGGCCCGTTTCAATTTTCAGAATCAACCCCCTCATACTATTAATTCCTCTGGCTTGGGGACTGGGCGTTTATGACGTCTTCACCATTCATTTTATCCTCACTAGGTCACCACCAAGCGTATACAAATGCCATGCACCATTATTATTATTATCATTATTAAATAAACATATTGAATTTTACAGCAGTCGTCCCCATCGTTCACTGGTTAATTAGCTTCCTCGGGAGATCAGTGTTGGTGTCCGACCTATGATCACAGGTTTCATTCCAACCAACAAAACAGAACACTAAACTTGAAAGATTGCATTTCATTTTAGCAGATCTACCTATAAACATGAAACTATATTGCTACTAGGAAAGCAGCACTGCAGTGTCTTCCTACAAGGATGTATAAGTAAACGGGAGTGAAATACCAGCGCTCTATTATCTATATAATTAAATCAGAAGTATGAGGTGAGAAAGTATATACGATGAGTAACGCATGATTTATAGGGTTGATAGCACCGAGCTCGATAGCTGTAGTCGCTTAAGTGCGGCCAGTATCTAGTATTCGGGAGATAGTAGGTTCGAACCCCACTGTCGGCAGCCCTGAAGATGGTTTTCCGTGGTTTCCCATTTTCACACCAGGCAAATGTTGGGGCTGTACCTTAATTAAGGCCACGGCCGCTTCCTTCCCACTCCTAGCACTCTCCTGTCCCATCGTCGCCATAAGACCTATCTGTGTAGGTGCGATGTAAAGCAACTTGCCAAAAAGGGTTGATAGCATTGGCGATCTGATGGACCGAAGCCTAGCACACCTATCCCCGCGGTCCCCGCGTCTATCGGGCACATAACAGCAAGCCGCATGATGTTGAATCGTGGGGAGAGTGACGCGAGTCTGGGCTGCAATATCAGTCTCCGAATCATTGTGCTCAGAAATACGTGCGACGCTTTTTCTCATTGCTTTCAAGGTTTGTAAATGGAACAATGTGTCAGATGCTTACATTATAATGTGCTTTAATTTCCATCGTTCGCATTTGAGGTTTGGGCTTCACTGATAGCCTTAGTAGCCCTCACTATACGCCACTGCCGTACACAATACAATTTTTTAATATATTACGGTGCTCGAGCACCCCCACAAACTGGGGAAAGAAAAGTAAAAAGATAATAACAGAAGAATAGAAAGTGAGAAAAATGAGCGATTCTTAATTTTTCGCTGTATTTCTTAATCCTAGAAGTGCCAAACGTCACGCTTGCGACGTAATGTCACTAGAATGCCAATGTTGAACGCGCGTCTCACATACATGCATTCGCTTAATCAGCTTTATCTTTCACGCTATTGTAACAAGACCAGCAAGACATTGAAGACAAAGCTTCAAGTCTTTCATCACACATTCCTCACATATAGCCGGAAATGACTCAGTCAAGGTCAGGGTAGGTATAAAGTCTTCTGCCCTTTCCTCATCCCCCTTGTGGGGCTCAACTTCGCGCTCGCTCGCTTTTAGTTTCTGTAAATTCCTTCCGTTATCTTTCCACCGATTATTGAGTTAACTGACGTGTAATTCAAGTGATATTCGCGAAGTTCTTGAAGATGATTGAGATGCGGAAGATAAGGGTGATAAAGAGCAGAAGCGGGCGGAAAATTGTGAAACCAGTTGTTATACGCCTGTATTATTTGTTTATGTAGGTTGTAGCTGGAAATAACGAATCAGTTTATAATAATATAATATAATAATAATGCTATTTGCTTTACGTCCCACTAACTACTCTTTTACGGTTTTTCGGAGACGCCGAGGTGCCGGAATTTAGTCCCGCAGGAGTTCTTTTACGTGCCAGTAAATCTACCGACACGAGGCTGACGTATTTGAGCACCTTCAAACACCACCGGATTGAGCCAGGATCGAACCTGCCAAGTTGGGGTCAGAAGGCCAGCGCCCCAACCGTCTGAGCCACTCAGCCCGGCACGTTATTTTTTAGAAAACACTCTGATAGGCCATTGACAAAAGACGAATGCATTTTTGCGTATTGTAGTATTGATCATGGAAGAGAATTTTTTTCTAGACCCACCGGCGAATATTGTCGGAGTAAAAGGTGATTTCAAATTATCTCATCTACCCGGACGAAAGGAAAGGTTGTGTTGGTGTTTGTCGTCACATGAAAAAAGGAGACGAAGCCATTTTTGGTGTCTCGGATGTAATTGTGGGGTGCAGCGTGAAGGTTTCCATTTCTGGGGATCTATGAGGCCTGGCAGGAAAAGAAAACCCTCCGAGAATTATTCCGAATTTCCGAGTAGTGCTTGGTGACTGACGGAAGTGTATGCTTCTCGGAACTTTTAATTCTTTTGCATTTTTGTTTCTCTTGTTTATCATTGAGAACTTAACATTTTTAAAAACTAGAAGAAATTTTGCGTGTTTTGTATATAGTGATTTTTAAAAATGAATGTTTTTAGATTATTAATGGTAAACTTGAAAACATGAAAAATAGAAACTTATTTAGTTTTCCAAAATTTTGATCGCATGATACTCGCGAGATAAATAAGTAAATTATGTAATACTTACATGAGAATGTTAAGATTTTCTGAGTAATATGGTGTGCTGCACGTCTAACTTTTCTCTATCTAAGCGTTTTATACTTAAATTTGTTTAAAAAATAAATTGGTGAGTAAATGGCCTGGCATTTATGGAAAGAAAGATCCGAGAAGAGGGATATAATAATTGATTTAACAGGGATGAAAACACGCAAAATTCCGGAATTGTGGCGCTGAGAACGAAAAGTGGCGAAATTTTGTGTAATTTTTTCTCGACCAGTCGACTATTTCTCTGGCGTTGGGTCATGCACGCATACCCTCGCGAATCGCCCAGAAACTTCCGTCAGTTGCGCATTCTCTTTGAGCCGCGCTCATAGCTGTAGCACGTAGCACCCATCTGCCCATAACTTCTTCGTTCCATCCATATTCTCTTTGGTTCCATACCCTATGGTTCAACACTTGAAGTCATCAGTTAGACAAAGCAAGGTAATTCAACTCTTAATCACAATATTTTGAGAGAAGTTCCGCCTCTTAACTAAGCCAAATTCAAATTAGTGCTAGAACATCAGGAACTACAGCTTGTCAGCCAAGTGATGGAACTATCATTTAACATTTTAACTTGGCAATTACAAAGCCTGATTCAGAAGAACCATGGTTTTAAAGCCAGTGCAACCAATTTTATAATATGTTGTCACATTTTAGTACTTCATAATATGATCTTTTATGAAGATCCAAAAACCATGTCTTCATAATTAACTAGATTTTCACTTAGATAAATGCTTATTGACACTTCAATTGCATGTGCATGTATGGTTTTGAAGTGTGTGTCTATAACAGTGGCAATTTAACTCAAGAAGACTTAAGGCATGTTATTCAAGAAATAATTTAGTGTGTTTTAGGAATGCATATGTATCTTTGCTATTTATTTTTGTTCCTTGAATGGCTGACGATGTCTCATAGAGACGAAACCTGTCCCACTGATGTTATTCTAAGAAGGATTAATTAATTTCCAGTATTGTAAAGGTGGATTTCTCCCCAAAGATTTATAGCACTTGTTTAAGGTTGACAAAACAGGTTAAAAAATGAAATTCATATCACATAATTTATCATAGAGAAATTTCAGTAATTCACCAGTATTATAGTTGCCTCCTCTATCTGGACATCACCTCCTTGTAGTGTTGTAACTTTTATTTTAAATTAAATTATATCGTAATGATTCCTAGTCTTTCAAGAAATTGTTCCATTTGTAGCACATGTGTATAGCCCCTGAAAGTGAGCCTTGCTTGTTGAAGTCTTGTATGAATGAACTGATATCTATACGACTGCATCAGATTTATTCGATACTGAATTTTTTTCCCAATGTACCTGTCTCTTTCCTGTATGACTCTGTAAATAGTTTCTATAAACAGCATGACCATGCATGGCTCTGCATTAAATAAATTAAATCATATCATATGAATCATTTGGTAAATTTGATTTTCCACATTAGGTAACATTTTTCTTTCCTACTGACTTTTATTTTTGTACGTTTCTCTCTTCTAATTTTATTTTCTTTTTCTTGCAGGGATTGCTGGTTACGTACTAGTGGACAGTCAAAAAAAGCAACCAGAATCACCACCTAATTTTAGTGATAGTTTCTCTGTGAAGGGCACTCTATATATTCCTTATGCTGAAATACGAGAGCCCTTTTATGCATGGTTTGATCTCAAAGCTGGTTCCAGTCGAATTGACTACTATGGAGGTATGTCACCATTAGTTGAGTCAGAAATATTTTTTAAGAGTAAATTTTAGTTAATATAGATAGATTACATACTTTTAAGCAGAACAAAGACAAATGTGTACCTAATCAACTCTGTTCTTCTTATCCAATCAAGATTTTATTAATTCTCATTTATATTCTTATAACTTTGGTTACTTGAAAGTATGTTAAGTACAGTAAAACCTTGGTTGACCAAAAACTAAAGGAGGCAGAGCCATTTGGGTTAACACATTTTTTCCAGACAAACCGTGGGAACTATTGTTAGAGCTAAAGGGACAAATATTCTACTCCTATGTGCAAGCCACGAACCTACTCCGCTGGCGTAGTAGGGCAAGAGGTGATACTCCGTGGTGTATCCCAGGTGGCGGATAGGGGGCCTTAACCGGCTTGCCGGCGGACTTGAGGGAAATAAAATACCTCTCGCGGACCAAACACACAACCTGTGGGTGGGGGACAACACAGACAAAGAATACATCCACGGTTTCCCCTGCCTGTTGTAAAAGGTGACTAAAAGGGGCGACCAAGGGATAATTGTATAAGAACCATGAAACTACTTGTGATTAGTACCACCACGCAGGGAACACCATGGGTCGCTTTTCCTTGCATGTAGCACCACTATGTTAGGTACAAAATGGGTTTGTGATTTGTAGCAACAGAGTGCGTTGCCAGTTTTTACAGTACTGTGATTAGTACCACTTTAGGAGCGACACCATGGTTCTGGCTTGCCTATGATTAGTACCCACTATGAGGAACACCACGGGGTAGTGCGAGTCCCTGTGGTTAGTACACGTATGTGATGAACATCATAGGTTTGCATTGCCTGTAAATGGCGCCGCAATGTGCGAAACACCATAGGTCTGTATTACATGTGCGAATTTCAGTACCTGTGAGTAGTACCATAATGTGTGGAATATCGCGAGTCTACGGTACTTTTGCTTAGTACCGCAACATGTACAAGTACAATTATGAGGGGCTGACGACTTGGATTTGGGACCCCTTTCGAATTCAAGTATTATCGATTCAATATTGTGCTATAGAAGCAGTCCCTTTGTCAGTAATACTATTGTTTTACGTCATTTTCTGTGAATGTGAGGGAGGCATTGTGGGTTAGATCCACTGAAATGAAATGGAAATGGCGTACGGCTTTTAGTGCCGGGAGTGTCAGAGAACAAGTTTGGCTCGCCAGGTACAGGTCTTTCGATTTGACTCCCGTAGGCTACCTGCGCATCGTGATATGGATGAAATGATGATGAAGACGACATATATACCCAGCCCCTGTGCAAGATAAATTAACCAATGATGGTTAAAATGCCAGGAATCGAACCCAGGACCCCTGTGACCAAAGGCCAGCACGCTAACCACTTAGCCATAGAACCGGACATCGGTTCCACTGATTGTTTTAAATTCATATCCATCCTTTCATTCTACGTCCTTTAAATTCATATCCATCCTTTCATTCTACGTCCTCACGTTTTGAATTCTGGTCAGTGAAGGATTTAGGACTTTTAATTTGTCATTACATTTTGTCTCATTTCGTACCATTAGGGGCCGATGACCTAAATGTTAAGCCCCTTTAAACAAGCATCATGCAAGTAATGCTGTTTAAATTCAAAATGTATGGTATTTAGATGCACTATTTCATAAAATGAATAAAAATCACATACGTGCCAACTTTCCTGATTTAGGCGGGGGACTCCGGATTTTCAACAGTTTTTCCCGCCTCCCAATTCTATTATTTCTCCTGATTTTAGCTTATTTTTTGGCAAACTTCAAACATTTGTTTTCAAATCCCGCCATTTCATCTTTGTATGCCAATGTCCGGAAGTCCTTCGCTCATTGGCCACTTTCAGATGAAATATCCACGTTTATTAATACCTGGAGACAATACGCGACACTTCTGGATTTCGCCTTGTTAGAATGGGAGACAGTTCATAGGTGGCGCTCCTAGTGGCGTGACCTGGAAATTCGCGCTAACGTCAAATATCAGTGGAAATGCATATACGGAAATGGATTAAAAAATTGCGTCTAGAAAGAGTTATTAAGATATTAACTTCAATGTTGCTAAAGCAATTCTGGATAAATGAATGAAGAATTATTTAACAGGTTATTATTTAAAGACTGAAATTAGATATACAGGTATAATAAAGATGTGAAATGGGCTGCTGTGAAAGGGCTTGATCTTTCATTTATGCATTACTTTTTTTTAGCTTTAGCATTCCTGCCAGAACTTTTATGGCTAGATTTGTCTAGCATTCCTGCCAGAACTTTTATGGCTAGATTTGTCTTTTTTCTCGTTTAAAAAACATTGTATCATCACATTAAAACACTTGTCAATATATTCCTTACACACATAATTCAACAAATTAACATTTAAGAGCTGGATAATTTTCCTTTTAACTTGAAGCCTACTAGCAGAAAGAAAATCTATAATTTTAGCCTCAATAACATTCAGAATTTCTCTATAAGCAATACTTGCCATTACATTAGGGTAAAGCAAATGTGCATCATATTGTTTCAACAAAAAATGTATATTTAAGTCACCCATACTTTCTTCAGTGCTTGACAACGCATTATGGCATTCCAAACGAGGTAATTTGGAACACAACCAGCCAAACCCATATGCATTTTCCTGAATTAAATCAAAACCCACAGATCACACCTACAACAACACATCGGTATTGAATTTTAACTGCTGCACTGTACAATAAAATTAGCTTATGTTTTAAGCCAGTTAAAATATGGGTTGCACAGGTGAGAAGTTCAGGAAGTACTATGAAAATCTCTTTGTAACTGGAAGAATATACATGCAAACACAATATTTACTTACATTTTCTTGTCACAAGGGAAACGTAAGAAAGACCGCGAATCATTCTGCACTTCATAGTTATTCCAGCCAAACACAGCACATGTCTTTCCACTCATATTGAGAGGAGATATAAAGGAATAACACAAGCTAATATTTACTTATGTCATCTTAATGCAAATGCATAAATAATGCCAAAAACTTCACAAACAAATACACGTGCTCTTATGACAGAATCAGTAACTCCAGGTCACTCAGCTAGACAGAGCTCTAATAGCTGTTTCTCGATATCTCGCAGACTGTCGCTTATTGTCTCTACTGTATTTGCAGTATATCGATTGTAAATCTCTCGTTCTTGCATGCTGTGTTCATTTGCGTTCAAATCTGTCTAGTCTATTCTAGAGACTAGTCACTAGATTTGGAGTCTATTTTAATAATTTAGTGACAGAATTTCAAAGATAGCCACTAATGACTTTTGTAGAGATTTTAGGAACCATTCGGTGACAATTCTGCGAATTTGAATTTATTACTTGAGAAAAATAGCATTGTGTTTCCATAATTACGCGGGCGCGTGATGCAGTATATTAATCTATGCATTTGCTAAGTAATGGCGTCTTTAAACACGCGGAGCATGAGTTCATACTGTTTTCAGAAGGTTTATCAGAGACTGAGCATCTTACTCACGTGCTTCCTCTCATCATCATCATCATCATCATCATAGGTTGTTCTGCCATTCGGCAGGTCCAATCATGGCTGTGACCTCCATATCTCTCGATCTTGTGCTCTTTTCTTCACTTCTGCGTGATCTTCCTTTCTTTTTCTAATGCTGTCTAATAACTGATATCGTATTCTTCCTCTTCCTCGTTTTCCTTTTATCATCCCTTCAATTGCTATTCATAGTAAGGTGTTGTGTCTTAGATTATCCAGTTTTTCTTCCTATTTTGGATTACGGTCAGCATGCTCCTCACTTCTCCCACTCTCTTCAGAACTTCCTCATTTGATATTTTATCTTCCCCCTTTACACCTTGAATTCTTCGCCAAATCCACATCTCAAATGCCTCTATTCTTCTCTGTTCTTCCTTTCTTAATGTCCATGTTTCAGTGCCATATAGAGCTATACTCCATATGTAACACCTTGCAAGCCTCTTCCTCAGATCTTTCTCTGGCGGGCCACAAAAGTTTTTTTCTTTTTGTTGAAGCTTTCCTTGGCTAAGGCAATTCAAGCTTTTATGTCTGTTATAGAGTGAAGGTCTTCAGTCACAATACTTCCAAGATACTTAAACTTATTCACCTTTTCAATAATTTCTCCCCCTATCTTGATTGTCGCTTTTTCACTTTTACCTCCAAGTATCATGAATTTGGTTTTCTTTTTGTTTATGCTCATTCCATACTCTTCACAATTTTTGTTTAATTCTCTCAGCATTTTGCAGAGGTCCTTCACATTTTCAGCTATCACTGCCATATCAGCAAATCTTATACATTCAATTCTCTTACCCCCAACATTGACACCTCTTTTACCATCCAAGCATTCACAAATAATTTCCTCCAAGTAAATATTAAACAAAGTTGGTGATAAGCAGCAACCCTGTCTAACACCTCTCCCCAGTCTGATTTCTTCTGTTAATTCTCCTCTTATTCTCACTCTTGCTGTTTGGTTGTAATACAATTCCGTGATCAATCTTCTCTCTCTCCATTCCACCCCATGTTTTTTAAGTATCTCAAAGACTTATCCCACCTCACTTTGTCAAATGCCTTCTCTTAAGTCTACAAAGACTGTGTATAATTTTTTATTCTTCTCTATGTACCTTTCTCCTATGACTTTCAGTAAACCAATGGCATTCCTTGTGTCTACTCCATGCCTAAATCCATATTGTTCTTCACCAATATAATGGAAATGTGTAATTTTTAGCCTTGTGGGCTCATATAGCAAGAGTTGGGTTTTGAGACAATAAGTGTTATAATACATGCCATAGTACTCCTGTATTGCTCAAGACACGCAGAATAAGCATTTTTGACCAGTTGTCCCTCCTGATTTTCATATCAAAATCTCCTGATTTTTGGTTTTATAAAGTTTGCAGGTATGCTATTAGGAATTTTCTTTTGAACTTGTTTCTTGCACTGCTTGCATGAGTGTTGTTCTACTCCCCCTACCCGCAGGGGGTCCTTTTACTAAGCGGAGTGGCCATGTGTTAACACGCTATAGCTATGGAGCCACATTCTGAATTTGAGGGACAAGTGGATTTGAACCTCACTGTCGACTGCCCTGAGAATTGTTTTCTGTCGTTTCCAATTTTCACTTCCAGGCAAATGCTGTCAGTTCCTATTCGTAGGCGACAGACGGTTCCTTCCACCACCTTACCAGTTTCATTCAGTCATCCATTTAATCTGTGAGTTTGCATTCAGGGGGTGGTGGATTTGAATCCCACCGAGTGACATAAAGCAACTTGTAAAATAAATTTAAAAAATATATATATATATATATATATAAATCCCACCATTGGCAGCCCTGAAGATGGTTTTCCATGGTTTCTGTTTTTCACACCAGGCACACCTCGATTAAGGTCATGGATGTTACCTTCCCAAGTGAGTTATTCCACCTTTTCAATACAAATTAAATAGTATTTATTAAACATTTAATGGGACATCTTCAGCCATATCGCATGTAGAACAAAGTATTTGAAACACAGTTATTGCACTGCAATAATATATTTGTTCAACTGCAATAATATGTTTGTTCAGCTCACATTTTACTAATACAATACTTTGTATATATGCTCAATTCTACACTTCAAGATTATGAATGATTTTAAAGTGTATCTACGCTTCGCAGTAATAAGAAGAATATCATAAGACGACTTTTCCTCTACCACAACAACACTATGCATATATGCACATTTCCACATCTCATCAAGACTGTAAATTTTGAATTGTATCTACGTTCTTAAATATTACGAAGAATATTTTAAGACTACTTCTTCTCGTATATTCCTACAGCTAAGTGAACTTACTACAACAAATGTGTTTTCAGGAAATTCTATTTAGAAAATTCATAGTGTCAAACTTATAGGTTTTAAGACCATCTTTAAATCAACTGTGTTTCAAATACTTTGTTCTACGCGTGATATGGCTGAAGATGACCTTTAAATAAGGCAAAACTAGTCCCATTAAATGTTTATTTAATAAAACACTATTTAATTTGTATTGAAATGGTGGAATAATATGATATAGATGTTGATTCCCATAGGGAATCTGAAATATTTGTCCCGAATGAGTAAATTTATAATACCAATATAAATGGTCCGTTATTGGACATTATACATTTTCCAACTAACTCATTCCTGGTTGCCAGCGTTTCGCCCTCGTGTGCTAGGTTGGGCTCATCAGTTGGTACCTAACACACCTACCAAGACTCTGACTAGTGCATACCATGGAGGCCACTGCATAGGCCACTTGGAGCCACTGGCAGTGCCAATGCACTATGAGAGACTTTGTCTCATTACCAAAAATTGATGCTTGCTTGGCCATCAGATGATATAGACGTTGATTCCCATAGGGAATCTGAAATATTTGTCCTGAATGAGTAAATTTATAATACCACTATAAATGGTCCGTTATTGGACAGGTACCAACTGATGAGCCCAACCTAGCACACGAGCGTGAAACGCTAGCAACCAGGAAGGAGTTAGCTGGAAAATTTATAATGTCTAATAACGGACCATTTATATTGGTATTATAAGGTGGAATAACTCGGTTATTATTTTATTTGGTTTCATCCTTGTGTTATTGAAAACCTTTGTGTTAGTGTGACCTTAAACCAGTAGCCAAAAAAAAAAATTCATTAGTTTCTCAACTGAGGGTGATGACAGGAATGACATCCGGTCATAAACATGTCATGTAATTCCATCCCATCCCATCCCATCCCATCCCTGACTCTGTAGTAGGAAACTGGACATATATTCATCTTTCTTTTTTTCTTTTCTCTCTTAATGTGTGTTGTTGTTAAAAAAAAAAATTATTCCACACATCTCACAATAAGACTGACTGTAAAAGTCCTGAACCTGCAGTCCAGTTTTTAATCACAATTTCTTTTTATTGTTATTGATTTTTCTCTTCATTTTTGAGATGATTGTAAGCATGTGCATCGAAGTATTCTGTCGGAGAAGTTCTACAAGAATTCAAATCCAGTTGAGGGTTGAGAATTTTTTATACTGAGACACTGGCTGGAGGAACTGGTACAGTCTATTGACTTAATATTGGTAAAGTTCTTACAATTTCCTCTTTAACAACCGGCAAACTTCTGAAGCCTAGCTGGCCGGCTGTGTTTGCATTCCTTGTCCGCGCGATGCTAGGATTTTCCCAACTTGAGACGCAGCGTTGTTTACTCTCCATTTTAACTACTTAGCCTCTGAGAGCGAGCAGGGAGACTGGATAGAACAGTGTGCAGTGTGCAACAAAGGAGACCTGGCAAAAGCGAGTCGGCTTCAAGACAGGCACGCTCTTGAAGTACTCCATGTGGACCGTCACTGACAAGCAAGCATGTTTTTGGTTAAGCGCGATGTGCTATTGGTCACAGCAGAGACGACTGTAGACAGTCATAAATCTGCTTACTGTCAGGGGGTGGTAGAACTAAACGTTTGAGTTGCCGGTCGTTAACGAGGAAATTGAGAGAACTGTCTTCGATTGCTTTTTCCAAATAGAGATTACTGACAGACTAAATTTCTTTATTGTTCAAATTAACCAAATACATTTGAACTCTCAACTAGATGCAAGAATAATATATATATTTTTGTGGAATATAGATACTTTTATTCTTTGAAATTAAGCTTTATGCTTCAAAATCAGCATTTTTTCAGACCCGTGGTAGTCTACAGTACTTTTTTTACTACCAACCATAGATCTAGTGATATGCTTTTTATGCTTTGTGGTTGCCCTAATAATTTGATTACACTGACTGAGAATATCAGTGAATCAAAATAATAATAATAATGTTATTCGTTTTACGTCCCACTAACTGCTTTTACGGTCTTCGGAGACGCTATCAGTGAATCAAAATTGATAGTGTTCACTTTCTGAATCTACAAAAGAGGCTTGTACTGATGAGCCTGCTTCCATATTGGAATTAAATGTTTTTTTAAATTTCTACAATTGATACTTAAATGTTTGATTATACAGTAGAACCTCGATTATACGTTCCCGGAATCTACGTTTTCCCGTATCATTCATTCAAATTACTTGGTCCCGCGCGCATCCTAATTAAATCGTGTTGTATAATTCCTGCATTATCCGTTCATCGAAGAAACTATTTCCCGTATCAACTGTCCAGTCATTTCAGTCCCATCAACACTAAATCCTTGATCGCGCATTTTTCAAGAAAATGTATCTCACGAAAGGACGGCTACGGCATACTTACGCATCGTGGTGTTAACGTCCTGTCATTGCGGTAATTTGAGGAAGTACGATGCCGGAAAAACAGTCAGGGGTGAACTTGTGTAAGGGACCATCTTAGCGTCACAATCGGGTGGTATTGTTTAGAGAATCGAAATCTTAAAGCACAGAGTATCCACAACAATTGGAAGGAGGCAGAGCACGTTTATACAGCTCTACTTGAATTCACAATTAAGTATTTATTATTTTCCACCTAGTCGATACAATGATTGCTTAAGGCAATTTAATGGTTAAAAGTGGTACACGTTTCGTATTTTATCAACATCTTCAGCCACATAACACTGTTTAGATGAAAAATATATAAAATTGACAAAGTAATGCTTAAGAGGAAGTGTCCTTAAAATTAAGCATTACTTTGTCAATTTTATATATTTTTCATCTAAACAGTGTTATGTGGCTGAAGATGTTGATAAAATACGAAACATGTACCACTTTTAACCATTAAATTGCCTTAAGCAATCATTGTATCGACTAGGTGGAAAATAATAAATACTTAAGTGTGAATCTATTGAAGTGCGATACGGACCATGAAACTGATTTTATGTAAAGCTCTACTTGAAGACGTAACGAGTTTCGTCAAATGTTCATAGTTGCAAAAGGTTATATTATGTCCAGGTTAGATGTTTATTTCTTTATTTTTTTCGAGTGTATCGCCGAACAGGTTTTCGGCACTTCCCTCAGGGCACTTTATAGTCGCTGATCTTTCAGGCAGGAATCGAAACTGCTCATTCTTAAGTAACACAAATTAAGTATTTTAGTATTATTGTATACTATTATGTTATCGAGACCAGAACAGATGTTGCTCCTTACATACATAAAGCCAGGAGAGGTTTTGGGATTGTCTATTACTGTTTTGGTCCTAATATAAGACTGGGAATTTCACGTTTTTGTGTTAAAATGTTATAAAATATTATGTATTAAAATATATAAAAACCGGTCATTTTATCTGCGCACGTTACATTTAAGAACTTAGTATCATTTCGCACTCGTACTGACTTGTACAGCGAGCACGCTTTCCAGCTGAGCTCAAGATCGTGAATAACCATAATTTCGGAAGTTTTGATGATATTTTTTTTTCTTTCTAAATTGATTGTAGTTAGTGACAGGCAGAATTGAATATAATGCATTCAAGAACTTGAGAATCGATACTTACATTCGAAACCATATTCTCAAGTTTAAAAGTTGATGTAGGCCTATTTACGTGGTACAAGATTTCCATAAACTGACTATGAACAGTATATTGGTGACCAAATTACAATGAAAGGTTAAAAAAAAAAAAAAAAAAAAAAAAGGATTTCACAGTCATGTTGAGCACTTTTGTATCCATTGTGCTTTATTTTATTAGATTAGAGAATTAAAAACTACTTGTGGTCGATCGTTGTTTGGCTTGGCGTTATTAGGTTTTTCAGTTTGACTGATCAAAGTTGCTGAACTGAAAGAAGTTTTCAGAGGAAACTGAGAAAGTTTCCCCGGTAAAACTGAATGTAAATTTTCTCGTACGTATAATTGTTTAAAGCGGTCGAACTTGCCTGCCTCTCACCTGGAGGGCCCGGGTTCGATTCCCGGTCAGGTCAGGCATTTTTACCTGGATATGAGGGCTGGTTCCAGGTTCATTCATTCTATGATTACCTTGAATTGAGGCGCTATTTAGTAGTGAGATGGTCTAGAGAGCCAGGAATAACGGTCGAGAGGATTCGTCACACTGACCATGCGTCACCTCATAATCCTCAGGCCTTCGGACCGAGTAGCAGTTGCTTGGCAGGCGGAAGGCCCTTTGGGGCTGTAGTTTGGTTTGGGGGTGTTTGTAAGATTATAAGTATACATATTTCTTTTTTGTGAGGTTTAGCCAAATTGTAGATGGTTCCTTCGTTCCCAGATTTTCTTTTTTCCCGTGTTGTACTTTTTTATCCCGTGGTCCCTCCAAAAACAGAGACTCGAGGTTCCACTGTATCTGTAGTCAGTGCAATCAAATGGTGATTCACTCCTGGAAACCTCATTTTTGAGTGAAAATTGAGTTATTCTGAAGTCTTATCTTTTTCACCAAATAAGCAGTGAGCTGTTTTGTTGGTGGCAAGTTTTTGCATAATTTACAAATTTGGTTTAACCTTGCCTATATGAACCTGTCTCTCAATAACTCATTACTTACGCGTTTCTCCCTCACTGCATCGCCTCATGAAATACTGAGCAAAGAACAACACAAACTAATCTGATATGGTGTTGTATACAGTGTGATGCACACTGTCAGACACTACTTGCAGAACACTCACAAGGGAGCTGTCTTCCATGGGAATGTGCGACCTCATGAAACTTTGGCAGCGCACTCTTTATGTTTTAAAACAAACAGAACAAACATTTTGAATAATAAACTTTCTAGAGTGTAATGCTCCTATACTTGTCTTTTCTCAAGGTGTAAGATACTCTTCTTTGCTACACGATTCATAATTTTATAATATTTGAACCAAGCTCGATAGCTGTATTCACAACTAAGTATTTTTTATTTTCCACCTTGTTGATACACTAAATTGCTTAAGGCAACTTATTGGTGAAAGTGCTACATGTTTCGTGTATATATATATATATATATATATTTTTGCTAGGGGCTTTACGTCGCACCGACACAGATAGGTCTTATGGCGACGATGGAATAGGAAAGGCCTAGGAGTTGGAAGGAAGCAGCCGTGGCCTTAATTAAGGTACAGCCCCAGCATTTGCCTGGTGTGAAAATGGGAAACCACGGAAAACCATTTTCAGGGCTGCCGATAGTGGGATTCAAACCTATCTCCCGGATGCAAGCGCACACGGCCAACTCGCCCGGTGTTTCGTATATTATCAACATCTTGACAATATTAATATTATGTTAATTTTAAGGACACTTCCTCTAAAAGATTGATACTTTGTCATTATATGAATGTTTCATCTAAACAGTGTTATGTGGCTGAAGATGTTGATAATATACGAAACATGTAGCACTTTCACCAATAAGTTGCCTTAAGCAATTTAGTGTATCGACAAGGTGGAAAATAAAAAATACTTAGTTGTGAATCTGTTTAAGTGCGATACGGACCATTAAGCTGATTTTATGTAACTCGATAGCTGTGGTCTCTTAAGTGCAGCCATTATCCAGTATTCGGGAGATAGTGGGTTCGAACCCTACCATCGGCAGCCCTGAAGATGGTTTTTCCATGGTTTCCCATTTTCACACCAGGCAAATGCTGGTGCTGTACCTTAAACCACGGCCGTTTCCTTCCCACTCGTAGCCCTTTCCTGGCCCATTGTCGCCGTAAGACCTATCTGTGTCGGTGCGACATAAAGCAATTTAACATTTGAAAAATTTACTTTTTTTAAAAGTCTAGTACTGTGAAAGTCACACAGTAATTAACCCTAAATGAATAGATATTCTGTGTGGACGTTTTTAATAGTAAAAGTGATAATCTTTTAAAGTGATGCTTCCTAACTACACTTGACGTCATCTACAGCTTCCCTCTTTCTCTTCACTGTGCTGTTCTCCTCTCGACATACTGGTGGATGATAGTTTTGCAACTGAGGTGTGGACAAATATTACTGTTAATGATGACGCATCGAGGTTACATTATGATCATTGTTAGAGGTGAAGCTTCCACGGTGTGTAGAATTATTTAGTTTAATTTACGGGTTGAACCGTGTTGTTTTCTGTACATTACATACAGTTTGCCGACGTTTCGAATACATTGCAATATTCTTTGTCAACGCGACTGAATTACCCTTACTTGATCTGAGGTAATCAGTCTCCCAGGCAGCAATCACACTACAAGAGTGGTTCCTGACCTTGGTCTATATATCCTAGCCTTTCTGGCTGATGTAAGACCCCTGGCTGTCTTGTGAGATAGGTAGCCAGGTAGTGGGGCTTGCCCGCGCCGTTATGTAATTGGAGGTTCGACCTGCATGTTTGTTGTGGTCTGTATATCTTAATCTATGTGTGATAGGCATCCTAGAATTATTGATTTTATATCTTCCTGCTAAATTTATATTGTTCGGATGTTTCTCGATTTCGATAGCCTCACGGGTTTTCATTTCCAGATTCCAAAGGATAGCTGCTAGGATCTTGGTCTGGTCAAATGATATTCTGTGTCTTGTTTCGTAGGAATGCTTGGCTACCACTGAAATATGTGTTTTCATTCTTGGAGTGACAGATATGTTCTTTTGAGCCGAGTGGAGATAGCACGTTTTGTTTCCCCAACATAGCACTTTCCGCAGCTACATTCAATGTGGTATACTCCAGGAGCCTGTAATTCTGTTGTGTCTTTTACTGGTGGTAGATAACGGGCTAGCTTCTGGTGTGGTTTATAGATGGTTTTCATGTTGTATTTGTCCAGTATCTTGCCGATCCTGTCTGTAGGGTTTTTAGTGTATGGAGTATCTCTGTTTTCGGGCGTGTCAGTTCTTGTTTCCCGTGGTTTTCTTCTATGGCGGCCTTTTCTTTGTTTTCTTCTGATTTTCTAAAGACTTTACGGATGTTATTGAGCGAGTAGCTATTTCTCTTGAGGGTTCTCGTGAGGTGTTCTTTCTCTTCTTTGAGGTGTTCTGCGTCTGATATCACTATGGCCTTGTTAACCAGTGATGTTAGAACAGCCTGCTTTTGCAATGGGTGGTGATGAGAAGAGGCATGCAGATACCTGTCTGAGTCTGTGGGCTACCTGTATACTGCGTGACTCAGAGTCCCATCAATGTTGCATTTTACTAGGACATCCAGGAACAGTAGTTTTCAGTTTACTTCGATTTCCATAGTGAACTGAATATTTACGTGAATAGAGTTGAGATGGTCGAAAAATAGCTGCAGGTTGTTGCTCCCATGAGGTCAGATCACTAATGTGTCATCCACATAACGGATTAAGAGTTCGGTAGGTTGTACAGCGGTTTTAATACTTCAAACTGCGTCAAAATTGATTGTGAGGTTTAGGTTACTGTTAGTGATTGTTAGATTACTGTTTGTGACAAAATTACTGATAGTGACAGGGTTAGGTTAGAGTTCAGTTTGGAGCAAGTAGAATAGCTATTCTGTGTGGACTTCCTAATAGTAAAAGTGATAATCTTTTGAAATGATACTTCCTAAGGTGATCGTAACAACACTTGACATCATACACAGCTTGTGCAGGGATCACAGTACTTGTTGGCAGCCCTGTAGGATGTTTGAGTGGTGTCAGTGCATAATGTCAGTGTTTTTACTGTGCCAGTTACCCTTTTTAATAATAATGACTATGTTAATGATTTTATTTTGTAGGAATGGTTAAAACATATCAGCTCAGTAAAATGGGACAATATGGTGTTATGCGAAAGATTGCACCAGTTACAACTGAAACAGAGTCCAATAAGGATTCGTGCCTGGAGGTGAATGGAACTGTTAAGATGCAAGTGGAGCCTCAGAGTATCCTGCCAGATCTTACAGGATTTGAGGTGAGTTGTGTAATAAATTGTTGCCAATTATTGACAACTGTTATCAGTATGATATATATAAATGGGTTTAGAGAAAATGGTTTTAGAGAAAATAACAGTTTCAAGAAGTACTAAGTTTTGGATTTAAGATGATCCATCAGCATAAGTGTTTTAGTATTTTTCTCTGTATGACAACAGTGGGTTTTTAAATAACACTTGTTGTAGTCATTGTTGTAGTTGTTGGTACAGTAATGCCACAGTGCTATGCTAGCGAATATATCATGCATAATTGTTGTTGTTTGAGTCATCAGTCCATAGACTGGTTTGATGCAGCTCTCCATGCCACCCTATCCTGTGCTAACGTTTTCATTTCTACGTAGCTATTGCATCCTACATCTGCTCTAATCTGCTTGTCATATTCATACCTTGGTCTACCCCTACCGTTCTTACCACCTACACTTCCTTCAAAAACCAACTGAACAAGTCCGGGGTGTCTTAAGATGTGTCCTATCATTCTGTCTCTCCTTCTCGTCAAATTTAGCCAAATCGATCTCCTCTCACCAATTCGATTCAGTATCTCTTCATTCGTGATTCGATCTATCCATCTCACCTTCAGCATTCTTCTGTAACACCACATTTCAAAAGCTTCTATTCTCTTTCTTTCTGAGCTAGTTATCGTCCATGTTTCACTTCCATACAATGCCACGCTCCACACGAAAGTCTTCAAAAACATCTTTCTAATTCCAATATCAATGTTTGAAGTGAGCAAATTTCTTTTCTTAACCCTTTCACACTCAGCCCCTTTTCACTAGTGCAACCCAAAACACTCAGTTATTTTCATGATTTTTCGTCTAAATGTTTGAAAATTTACTATACCAGCTATTTAAATTATATTCAAATGAAAAAAAAAATTGTACTGATACACATGTCTGTACATTATGAAAAAAAATCTCACTTATTCAATATGACATGACACTCACAAAAAAATAATCAACATTGAAACAAATAATTTTGATGAAAAAAATTACTTTTGAAGTGTAAAAACTTGAATTACTGATTGTCTTGCTCTGTGTAAACCTATCCTACAAGGAAGAATAGGAATTTCTCTTTGATTTGACATAATGAAGTTAAGGTACTGTTAATTGATAAAATACTATAAAAATGTTAGTGATACACTAGTGCAACCCAGAACACTCAGTTATTTTCATGATATTACACCTAAATGTTTAAAAATTTATTATACCAGCAATTTAAAATATAATCAAATGAAAAAAATGTACTGATACACATATGTATGTACATTATGAAAAAAAATATCACATTATTCAATATGACATGACACTCACAAAAAAATAATCAAAATTGAAAAAAAAATATTGATCAAATAAATTACTTTTAAAGTTTAAAAACTTGAATTACTGATTTTCTTACTCTGTGTAAACCTACCCTACAACAAAGAACAGAAATTTCTCTTTAATTTGACATATTTAAGTTCAAGGTACTGTAAATTTATAATAAAATACTATAAAAATGTTAGTGATACACTGCATACACCACACTTGGAGTTCAGCATTTATGCCTGGGGTAGCACTCTCCATGCAGGCTCTTATTGCACCTTTGGCACAATGTTCTTGATCTCCTCCTTGTCTCCTTAGTGCTACAAACTACACATTGAGATTCCCTTTTCCCTGGAAACTTCCTTAACTCCTGTGGTCCTCGTAGATCACCGATGACTGACTTTGTAGCCATCCACTCCTCCCCCAGGTGTTCAATAATGGCTACTGTGTAACTGAACCTAGATTTAATTTTCCCAGGCCCCTTATAATTCTCCTTGTAAAGGATGTAGCTGTTCAACACCATCCTAGCTATCATATTAAAGGCCACCTTCTTTCAATACCTTACAGTTTTCCTTTCATCCAGATAACTATATAGCATCATGTCAGATGTGTCAACTCCTCCCATGAATTTATTGTAATTTGCAATTATTTCTGGTTTTGTCTTCCTATTGAAATGATTATGGGATACAGGAACTTCTTGATCGTTAGCTGTAGCATAACTTGACAGAAGAATGACTGGGTTTTTTTGAGAGTTCTTTTCACGGAAAGCACATGCTAGAAGTGGACCAGATCTATAGTACACTTTCTGTCCAACAGAAAATTTATTTTTAAATTGTTGTGGCAAAAGTTTTCTGTTCCTCCTAACCGTTCCAGTTATAAATGTACACAGCTGGTAGAGATGGTGAACAAGTGGCACTGACATAAAATAATTGTCCACAAATACATGGTAGCCTTTGTTAAGGTAACCCCCCATGACCAGAAGCTTCTTTACAACAGTGTACCCCAGACCATTTTTTGCAATGTTGTCTTTATCTTCTTGAGATTTTGCACCTCTATAAGTGTAAAATCCCAGACAATAGTTGGATACTGAATCACAAATCATCCAAAATTTGATCCCCCATCTGTGGTGGTGTTTGTTGGGTAGGTACTGCTGGAGGCTAGTTCTATTTTTAGTACCTACTAAACTCTCATCTACACTAATTTGCTGGTGTGGAGTGTAATGGTGCCCGAAAATCCTGTTGGCATGATCCTCTAAAGGTTTATATTTAGCACAGGGGTCATAACCTACTTCTCCTGGAACTGGCAATCCCTCATTGTTAACTAGGTGAAAGAATCGCAACAAGAGGGAGAACCTATGCTGAGTGAACATTTTTCCAAACCATGGAGTGGCCAGAGAAGGTAGTGTACTCCAATATGAAGCAGTGGTTATTTTTTTTTTACTATACCCATGTTGAGGATGCATGCCAGAAAGCCTTTAATTTCTGCAATAGAAGTTCTAGTCCAGTTCTTTAGATGAGTAGGTACACTTGCCTTACTAGAAATAATTTGCTGTGCGTACCTGTTAGTTTCTGTTACCATGGGGGAAAGGAGGATATCTGTGAAAAACAGATAGAAATATGCTATTGGAAGGGAATCAGGAGTTGGCATGTGTTTGGGTCCAGGTAATTCTTGATATTGGAATGGATGTGGGAGAGGTTGCTCAGGTGACAGAACTTCCCTGTAGTCATCATTCATCTCATTATCTTCACTGTCAGATATGGCATGAGCAGCTGTAGGCCTAATTTCTGAATCACTGTCGTCGTCCTCCGTGTAGTCAGTCACTTTCGGCACTAAAATCACTATCGCTATCTAGTTCATCTAAATAATCTAATACTTCAGTATCATTTAGTGATGAATTAAGTCCAGCCATTGAAAATCTGCACAAAAATAAACAACAACAAACACTTTGAACGAGGGAATAATTAACTACACTTCACTCGAAAACGGCGAATAAAACTTAGAAATACTAATAGAATATCACAGAAAACTAAATAAAGGAAATTAGCTGAGCTGAATTCGTATTACGAAGCAAAACACGACGACACTTATTGAATTAAAACTTCTCAGCGCCAAGATCTAAACATACACGGTGTGCGTTTTTCATTTGTCTGAAGCAAATTATTTCTTACGTCTAGTGAGTCTATCTGGTGAGTTAACTATGAACTGAAACCCAAAGATACCGTAGTTAATTTGTGCTGCACTCTAGAAACAATATTTCATACTTAAAATAGCCTGATAAGTCGGCGCCGATGGATTGGCGCAATGAGTGTTTTGGTAGTAAACTCGCGCGCCGATCTATCGGCGCGCTGAGTGTCTGAGGGTTAAGAAAGCTCTTCCTTGCTTGTGCTAGTCTGCATTTTATGTCCTCCTTACTTCTGCCATCGTTAGTTATTTTACTACCCAAGTAACAATATTCATTTACTTCCTTTAAGACTTCATTTCCTAATTTAATATTTCCTGCATACCTGCCTTCGTTCGACTGCAGTCCATTACTTTTGTTTTGGACTTATTTATTTTCATCTTGTACTCCTTACCCAAGACTTCATCCATACCATTCAGCAACTTCTCGAGATCTTCTGCAGTCTCAGATAAAATAACAATATCATCGGCATATCTCAAGGTTTTGATTTCCTCTCCTTGGACTGTGATTCCCTTTCCAAATTTCTCCTTGATTTCCTTTACTGCCTGTTCTATGTAAACATTGAAAAGGAGAGCGGACAAACTGCAGCCTTACCTCACTCCTTTCTGGATTGCTGCTTCTTTTTCAAAGCCCTCGATTCTTATCACTGCAGACTGATTTTTATACAGATTTATACAGATTGCATAATTACATTTCTACATTTAGGAATAGATATATTCTTTTTTTTTCATGGTCTTTATGTTACACTTCTCCACCTTTATTTCTAAACTTTAAACTTTCAACATTTTTAAACAGCCCAAGTTCATATTTTGCATTTTCTTTTTGTATGACATGGAACATTCCGTGTATATATTTTCTTAATATATGTGGATTTGTAGGTACATGTGCGCACATTAATGGTGTCCCGTCATAAACAATCAGCACTGCCCCACTCCAGTACTGAAAAGGAGGGGAGAGAGTGAAGGGGTAGTGTTGAAGGCCACTCCAGTGCCGAAAAGGAGGGGAAGGGAGTGAACGGGTAGTGCTGAAGACAGTGTTTGTATTCCGTGGTGGCCTACGTTTCATTATACTGTAACACTGTAAGATGGCTCCTATCTTATCGCGAGTGAATCGAGGCCGTATTATTGTCATATACGAGGCTCACGCGATCCCCCAAGCAATAGCTCAAGCAATACCATGCAGTCTTAAGACAGTTTGGAGATGGGTAGAAATATGGCAGTGAGGTGAAGAAGGATTGGTAGATCATAGGACACATAACAAAACTCCTGGAAGAACTACTCCAGAACAGGATGCTGGAATCATTCAGACTATGGACAGTTCTCAGTTTGCAACTATTGGTAATGTGATTTCCGCATTGGAATTGCCAGTAAGCAGACTCCACCTGGCAGGTATTCAAAATTGCCGAGCTACGAGAAAGGGACGACTTCTTCCTATCCACAGAACTTTGCGTAGGCTTTACACTACAAGAAAGTGTTATTCCACGACAGGAATGGGAAATTATAATTTGGTTGGATGAACAGGTATTTTGCTCTCGACGAGCTCGGTAGCTGCAGTCGCTTAAGTGCGGCCAGTATCCAGTATTCGGGCGATAGTAGGTTCGAATCCCACTGTCGGCAGCCCTGAAAATGGTTTTCCGTGGTTTCCCATTTTCAAACCAGGCAAATGCTGGGGCTGTACCTTAAGGCCACGGCCGCTTCCTTCCCACTCCTAGCCCTTCCCTGTCCCATCGTCGCCACAAGACCTATCTGTGTCGGTGCGACGTAAAGCAACTAGCAAAAAAAAAAATATTTTGCTCTGATCCAGGTAGTGCTGATGTCCAGTTGGAAAGAGTTATGAAGAGCCCATTGTCCAGATAACTAATCAGTCGGGTTGCATCACATGTGGCGTATTGGGGTGGATAAGTGGTGCCGGTCCAGGAGAGTTGATGAGAGTTTACTCCACATATGACTGCCTGTGAATATGTGGACATTTTAGAAGGTGCCATTCTCCCTAGTGTTCGAGCAATTTACCCCATAGAAGAAGTTTCCATTATCAGGTTTGTGCAAGAAAACTGCTCTGTTCACACTGCACATGTAACTGAAGCTTTCTTCAAACAGCATCCTGATGTTCACGTGCTTGACTGGCCTCACAAGTCGGCTGATTTAAATATAATACAGTAGAACATGTTTAGGCAAGCATGGTAAATGCATGGGTTCCAGGTCGAGAGGACAAGAGCAGCTCTGTTAATGCACTGCCATCGAGTTTGGGCGAATCTAAGGAATGAACCAGATTTTTCCTACATCTAATAGATTCCATTCCCAAGCGGCTAGAGCAAGTGATAAACAGGAACGGAGCATGGACTGACTGTTAATGTTCTGAAAGGGAGGAGGAACCAGTCACTTACACTCTTTGTAAAATCAGTATTTGACACAACTCTTTTGTTAATTTAATACCCATTTCACAATTAGTTTTGTGTTTGTTTTTCTTTTTTTGAAATTGTGTATCTATAGACAGTGCATTATGTTTATTATTTTACCGTATGTTTATTTTATTTATATAATTTGTAGGAAGATGCAATACGTTCATATTTTTGATAAGATTTTTCTGTAAAATAAATTAATTTTATAGTAATTATTTATGTTGAGATGTTGTAATAAAATTTTTGTTGTATATTTTAAGACACGACGTTGTATTTTATGGAAATTGAATTTTAACAATATTAAATTATTTTCATATGTATTTTCTTATTGCTAAAGAAGTAAAATGTATCTTCAGTTATTTTTATAAAGAAATGCTTACACAGTGTCAATACTTTATACATCAATATATTATTTCAGCATAATAATTTTCTGTTTCTATATCCAAGGTGGTAAATTATGATGGACTTCAGTAAAGTCCAGAACAAAGTTACAAACCAGTAAATTGTTTTCAAATTACAACCCGATATAATGCAGCTACAAAATATTCCTGACTAGTATCAAATACTTTTGGTTAAAAACCTTCTTTCCCTCTTGATACTATAATTATCAGAGTAGGTTACCTAATGCTGTACTTCAATACATCTGCCACTGTGCCCATTTCAATCACAGCAAAGTCTAGTAGCGGGCTGTCTACATGCAGCAATGCGTTTAGTGAGAAGGTAGGTCACTGTGTCATCGGCACTACCCCTTCACTCCCTTCCCTCCTATTTTGTACTGGAGTGGCCTTCATTCTCTCCCCTCCTTTACAGTACTGGAGTGGGGCAGTGTTGATTGCTCATGTCGGGACACCATTAATGTGCACTTGTGTACTCTTCATCTGAAATTGGAGTAGTATTGCTTGTTTGGTGGTGATGAAACAAATCAGAGTTACTTTGGCCTTTTCTGCTTCTTATGGAATCATTTGTATTGAATCTATCATATCCAAGATTGTCCCCGATTGCTTTACCCTCCACGACTGATGTAAGTAGTCGTCGAGGCTACATGCCCTATATTGCTTTACGTTACCCACCACCAGAGTAGAAATAACAAGTTTATTCCTTTTTCTCTTTAAAACAGATGCTCTCTTTCCTCAGGTGATATGTAGAAAGGTAGGAACATCAATAGGAACTCATAATAGGATAGTGGTGAGCATCAGAAAAAGGGAGCTGTAGCAAAGGAGACAAGGACGAACACAAAAGGACTAAGACAATCTCCGCATTTGTATAGGTTGCCATCTTCAGATAGACTTTCTCCTTATACATCCACTTTTTGTCAGCCCCTGATGAACTCTGGTTCTGGTTCCCAGCATCATCACAAAGGCAGACTTTATCTCTCATTGAGGAACTATCTTGACAGATCTTCAGTCTTGATGTGGGAAGTGTGGGATAAGATAAAAGCTGGATAAACACAGAAAAGACTATGAAAGTGGGACAAACACAAGTAGAAAACTATTCCACTGGGTTGATATAAATAATAGGAACAAATCAAAACTATCTAATCAAATAATGTTCTTTTTTACAAGGGCGAATCAAAAGGTGACACTTCCTAGTTATGCCCATTTATGAAACCACCTACACATGGGCAACATGGCTATGACAACATGAAATGTAAATTCACTTTCCACGTAGTCCCCAAGAGACTGTATAAATTTCTCGGAACGGTCAACCAACTTTTTGATTCCGGTTGCATAGAAATCACCTCCAGTGCTATGGAACCACCTGGAGAAAACTGCTTTCACCTCATCATTTTGGAATAGTCATCAGAGATCCTTTTTTCAGCTTACCAAACACATGATAATCACATGGCGTTAAGCCTGGACTGTATGGAGGATGTTGTTGCCTTACCTCCCACTTGAATCGCTGCAGCAGTTTGGACGTTTGGTGGGCCGTATGGGGTGTTGCATTGTCGTTCAACAAAATCACACCGGCGCTCAATTTTCCCCGACGCTTTTCTTTAATTGCCTTATGCAACCAGTTCAACATTTGCCAATAAGAAGCCAAGTTGATTGTCATCCCTTTCGGCATAAATTCCAAGTGCACCACACCCTCCGTGTCAAAGAACACTATTGCCATTAACTTTCCTGCTGAAGGTTGGACCTCATTGCCCTTCAGAGAATACCGTTGCAAAAATGCCACTGACGATTGGAAACGTCCCTTGTGAACATTGGTGAGCAGACGTGGGAGCTATCTTTGACACAGTTTACGAAATCTAAGCTGCTGGTGAACAATGGAGAACACATTGCCATACGAAATGTTTAGCATGCTGGAAATTTCCTGCAGAGTTTTGCACCAATTTTCTCTAATGATCCCATCCACATGGTCAACATTTGCAATGGTACTGGACATTGCTGGCCTGCCTTCGCGATATTCGTGCGTGAGATCTGTGCACATGGCGTCAAATAGCTTACGCCACGTTACAATACCTGGGTGAGAAATTGCATGCTCACCATATACAGCAGTGATTTCATGATGAACGTCTGTGCAATTGAACCGTTTAGCTCATAGAAATCTGATCGTTTCACGCACCTCCAATTTGGAGGGAACATCCAGTTGACACATCATTGAACCTAGCCCGCGCGGCACACACAACACAACGGGATACCACACCAACTTTCCCATCAGACGTGTCAGCAGTTACTGTAGCTTGCTCTGCGTTGGTCACGACATACAGCGTGCTTTCGCGGCGAGCTAGTGTAACTTTTTGCATCACTTACATATTATGTTTTTCTGCTTGTACAATTTTTTTTTTTCTGTTCTCTTCCAAAAGAAGCCATTAGTTTCTCTCATAAAAGCTTGTGTTTTGCTTATGTTTTCAGCTTACCCATTATCAAACTTGTTTGGTATACTTATTGTATTATGTTCTTGTACTTGCAGTGGGCTGGTCAAGATATGATAAATGGACGAGTTTGTGACAAATGGAGGCTAGTCGAAAAGAAAGGAGAAAAAGTTAATAAATACACAATGTGGATCCGCATCAAGGTAAATGCTTGCCTTTGGGTATGAAGGTTTTCTCTTACTTTATGTTCTTGCACCCTCTCCTGCGCACAAATCTCGTAAGTTCCATAATGTGTGTCTTACTCAGTGCACTCTTTGGTACATCCCTGTACTCAAATATGTCAGCTTCGTGTCGGTAGATTTACTGGCACGTAAAAGAACTCCTGCAGGGCTAAATTCTGGCATATCGGTGTCTCCGAAAACTGTAAAAGTAGTTACTGGAATGTAAAGCCAGTAAAAATTAAAGATTACTCCACACTTCAGATCTCATGTGGTGTGTGTGTTGCAAGTTTCACTTGAATCCAAGAGATGGAAGTGGGAAATATTGAGGTGGTCTCTTGAACTGTTTTACATGTTTAACACATGCTAAGTTACAGAAATAAATGTGTAATCATTGAGTAAAAGTGTTTTCTCTAGTAGAAATGTGTGTTTTTTCCTATGATACTGTTTTTTTAATCGTGGCTGCAATGTACATACTACCATTATCTTCTCGAAAAATGTAGAGTCCTCATTCGAGACCGTTACAATTTTCAAAGAAAAGAAAATTGACCTGCAATATTTTGTAGAAAATGTGATTGTATTTTAGCTTTCAAAGAAGGAAAAAATATGCCGGGCTGGGTAGCTCAGGCTGTGAGCACTGGCTTTCTGGGCTCAAGTTGGTGGTGAAAAATTTCAGGCACCTTTGTATTTACAAAAATCCTAAAAACAGTGGGACATAAAACCAACATTTTTATTATCATTATGAATTTTTTAAATGAGAAATTTCCTTTACACTTCAAAATGAAAATGGATGCTTTGGGGGAGGGAGGGGGTTAAGTTAACTGTCGAGTGCTTTCTAAAAGGGTCATTACTATTTTCATGGTGTTGACCTATTATTTCCAAAATGATTCCTACATAAGTATGTAGATTTATCACCAAATTTTAATAATAGCTTGATGAGGAATAAGGTAAATGAATCAATGAAAATGGCATGTATGTGTTCGTAGCAGTGAACCTTTCCTGCAGTGACCAGAGGAACCTTGTCATTCCTTTCATGCTTGTGCCAAATTCTTGTTTTTTATTGTATGTTATATTTTAATCTAGAAATCTCCAAAGCTCCCTGGTGGTGAAGCTGTGATTCCAGTCCAGTACGAAATGAAAGGTTACAACACTCTGCTTGGCTCACACTTCGATCATTATTACCTGGAATATGAATGGTTTTCCATTGATACACCCAGTCCTGAAGTTTTTCAGTTACAACCTAGTAAGTATTTGCAATGATGAGCACAAACATATGAATTCTCTATTTATTTTTATTTTTTATTATAGCCTTGAGGTATTTATTTATTAATTTATCTATCTATCAGAAGCAGAGTTTCATATACATTGAAACCTCGGAATGCGTGTAACTTGGTCTACGAGTGTTTTGCAAGACGAGCGAACATTTTAAATAAATTGTAACTTGATAAGCGAGTGAGGTTCCGCAATACGAGCGTCACATGTGCCTAGGTTTTCTCCTCCCCTGTTCTTTTGTTGATTAGATGAACGAGGTCTTTGGTCCTGTAGTGAAGAAATACCTTTCAGAAAATAATCTGCCGCTAAAAGTCTTGCTGGTTAAGGACAATGCTCCTGCTCTTCCTCCAGGCCTTGAGGACGACTTACTGGAGGAATTCAAGTTCGTTAAGGTTACGTTCCTTCTCCCCAACACTACTCCAGCCTATGGATCAGCAAGTTATTTGGAACTTAAGAAGTTATACACCAAAGCACTATTTCAGTGATGATTCAAAGTGACCGAAGGAACAAACCTTACCCTCCAAGAGTTTGGAAGAAATCATTTCCCCATCGTGAACTGCCTGAAGATCATCGATAAAGCCTGAGGTGGAGTCACCAAGAGAACTCTCACTTCCGCATAGGGAAAGCTGAGTGTGTTCTTGGACGTGACTTTGAGGGGATTGTTGGTGACAGTGAGCGGCTGCTTGCCGATGAAATTGTGTCCTTTGGGAAGACTATGGGGCTGGAGGTGAATGACTTGAACATTGAAGTGCTGGTGGAAGAACATAGCCAGGAACTGACCACCAACGAACTGATGGACCTACATCCTGAACAACAGGAGGAGGTTATGGAAGAGACCTCGTCCGGGGAAGAGGAGGAGGAAAAGTCAATAGAATCTCTCACTTCAACTGAGATTCGGGAGAAGTGCAAAATGTGGGAAACGGTGCAAAATTTTGTAGCAAAACACGACCTGAAACAGGCTGTAGCATTACGAGTAATGAATCAGTTCAGTGACAATGCAATGTCACATTTTCGTGAAATCCTCAAAGAGGCAAAAAGCAAGTCATTGGACAGGTTCCTCATTAAACTTGCACGAAAAAGAAAAAAAGAATTCCAGTGAGCCAACAGATAGCAGTGATTCCGTCAGTGAAATTTGTGCTACACAGTAACTCTTCTCATTGTCTCCCTCACATCAACAATGATTCTATTGTAAGGAAAAATGCACTTTTGTTTTACGTTATATTTTGTTTTAGAAATGGTATTCGAATATATATTTTTGTGTTGTGGATGAATCATCCGCGTTTCAATCGTTTATGGGAAAACTTGCTTTGATATACGAGCGCTTTGGATTACAAGCATGTTGCCGGAATGAATTATGCTTGCAATCCAAGGTTCCACTGTATATAAAGATGTACAGCAAATTTCTATAAACAAAGATGAGAAAAACTTAAACTGTGCACCAAAGATTCAGATTGTGGTGCACATTTTTTATTAAGAAGGGGTCATACTTTCCAGTGTCACCTCATCTAAATGTAACTTTAAAGCTTTTCAGTCTGTTGAACACGCAAGTTAAATATTACACTATGACATACCTGTAGTCTGGCCCCGCGGTGTAGGGGGCAACGTGTCCGCCTGTCACCCGGCGGCCCCGGGTTCGATTCCCAGCTGGGTCAGGGGTTTTTAATTGTAATTGATTAATATTCCTGGCATGGGGACTGGGTGTTTGTCGTCCTTAACATTCCTTGCCTCACATTCAACACTCTACACTTCCGCAATTCCACTTACACGCAGGTTCCTCTCAAATGGTGTAGTGGCAAAAGATCTTCATAGGTCGACGCCACGAACAAATATCATTTAAAAGAAAAGACATACCTGTAAAAAGAAACCACATTAATTGTTTAGTAGTAGGTGACATAGGTATCAGCTTGCATTCGGGAGATAGTAGGTTCGAACCCCACGGTCAGTAACCCTGAAGATGGTTTTCCATGGTTTCCCATTTTCATGCAAGCAAGTGCTGTTTAATTCCTTGTTTAATGTCTTTTTTTTTTCTTTTACAGGTATATTTTAGTGTAATATTTATATTTAACTTGTGTGATCGACAGACTGAAAAGTTAAGTTACACTTGTGGTGCGCCAGAAATTGAGTGGTGAGTGCATTCCTTGTCTCCGTACATGTGGCAGGACAGAGATGACGTTCTAGCAGATGAGCTGTAGTCTGCACCTCACCACGGCAACACAAAACGGAATCCACCAAATATCCTCACTTTTGCAGATGATCGTGCACCTAGTAAAACATGAGCGCAGCCTATTTAGAGCTCCAAGTCATCCAGTATTCCATATGTCCAGCTGGTATGGATGGACTGAGCTACCTGGAGATGCAGTGAAAAAACTGACCACTGGCAGGTTTGCCCTTCCCTTCCAGAATGCTTCATATTCCAGTAGGCTCCTTCATAGGAAAAATAAATGTGCAACTTAAACAGAACAATTTGGTTCAAAGTTGTATTTTACGTCAATATAGGTAGTGATAAAATTATGAAAATGAATAATTGTATCAAGGACATTAATGGTAGCAGCAGAAACATTAACAATATCACCATTGTAGAAGTCATACTGCCAGCCTTAATGTGGATTGACATCTACTTATTAATCTTTAATCCTCCCTTGTTTGCAAATTGTCCCTTATTCTTCAGAGCTGATAGTGCTGCAGAGATGCCAACTATTACGATTTTATCGTAATAATTACGAATTACCCATCATAATTACGCCTTTACGAATCACACACCACAAATTACGATTTTTTGTTGATTTTTAAATCTAAGTGTATGAAGTGTTCAAAAGGATACACAAGGCGGCTTGAATTCTCAGAATATTATTTTCGGATTTCTCAGTAATAATTTATACCCCTTTCCTGTCCCTCGTTTAAGAATATTTCGAGTTTTCATGCGCCGAACGCAGTGTGTGCTTCCAGTTTCGGAAATATAGGCACCTGTGAAGTGGTATATCTTGCGGAGTTGTTGTCTTCGTTCGTCACATAATCAGACTTCCATGCAAGTATGCGAGTTCTTTTGTCTTTGTTTTGGCGGTAAAGTGGTGACAAACTCCGTTTACTTGTGAATACTGTGTGCGTGACTGTTGAAGATGTATTTATTGCGATTTTGGTTGCCAAATTTACATATATTGCTCTTCTAGGATATATGCTAATCGTGTGTTACGAAATGCGAAAGGTTTGAAATAATGAAGCGATTTCTTGTGCAGAAAAATACGTGTGATTACGTTACCATGATTAGTGATGCTAGTAATAAATATAGTTGAAAAATTTTGGGAGGTATACTCGGAAGAATGGCCTTGTTTAATGCATTCCTCAAAATCTCATTCACACGTCATTTGTAGTGTGTGTAGCCGCGATGTTTCGGATGCGCATGATGAAGAACAAGACTGAATTTCGTGCTAATATGAACTCCGAACTGTTAAGTGCTCTGTTAGTGCAGAAGATGCACATGATATGAAAAGAAAAAGCATGTCACCAGTGTACGTTTACCAAACAGGAACTACAAGCTTTAAATTAAATGATATGTAAGGTAGTACGATTACGGAAAAAAAAAATCTACAACCCCCCGCCCTAACGGCTGCATTACGAATTAACTTTTTTGAAAGTTGGCATCTCTGGTGCTGTATTGATCTAAATGTGTATGCAAGCTCAAAACCAGAGCTCAGATGCAGCTTTTGCTACTATGATTGGTGTAGGAAAATGATTCATTATGGATTCATGAATCTAAATTTTAATAACCCAAGTAATGGATACGCTCCGTGCAAGAAAAGATACCTTTGAACATCTATAGTGATTGATACCTCATCAGAATTTATATTTGCCTGTAGTTTCACAAGATGCTGTTCATATTAGCATTTTTGTTGTAAACCAGGCATATAGAAACTGTAAGTTCTTCACAGGTATAAGCCTCTTTGTGGTTATACTTGCAGCCTAGAACTTACAACAATATTTTGCTCATATGTATGCGTCATTGCCAAAAATCACCTATGGGTCGTGATATGTACAATTGGTTTATGAAAAAATACCAATTCTAATGTGATATAGAATTTAAAATGTTCTCGTATGTTACAAAATGGGCTTGTTGGTATATTTTTCTTTCTGCTGCGTAATTGTCTAGTGTTTCTCCTAGCCTCTTGAGAACTACTTGTTGTTCGGTTTGCACTCCTTGTATTATATGAGTGAGTGTGTATTAGAAAGTGTTTCATCAACAAGTTTGTTCATGAACAATATTCTCGTATTGACAATATAAAATTAATGCCAATACATTTGTATAAATTTTACTCCAGCAACAACGAGAACAAATTAAATGTCCATAACATAGACAATTATCAACTGCAGAAAATTGTCAATATAGCTAACGAAGCTTTAACGACAATCATACAAGTTAAGCAACATTGAATCAATACAATTAGCCAGATCTCAAAAGTTTTTTATTTTTAAAAATAATTTTAAAGGATGTTCACTAGATGAGTTTTGTCAAAATGGACTTAGATAGATTTTAGACAAATATGTTTTAACTTCGACATAATTTTATTGTTATGACTTGTAAAATATTATAAGATTTGTCAATCAGGTTTATAGGCATAATCTTAATCCAAAAGAATTGTTTCATGATCTTGTATAACCTTAAGTAAATAATAATTGGCTGATGATGCTCACGAAAAAGGTGCGAAACATGTACCATATCAACATCTTAATAAATATGTAAGTTTATATTACGTTTTTATTGTATTGAATAGGTGGTAATTAACAAAATTATAAGAATTTGTATCACATACCACTCAGTCGAGCAGCTCGTCTCCTTTCTCCCAGTTCTTCCCAGCCCAAATTTTGCAACATTTTTGTAACGCTACTCTTTTGTCGGATATCACCCAGGACAAATCTAGCTGCTTTTCTTTGCATTTTTCCCAGTTCTTGAATCAAGTAATCCTGGTGAGGGTCCCATATACTGGAACCATACTCTAGTTGGGGTCTTACAAGAGACTTATAAGCACTCTCCGTTACATCCTTACTACAACCCCTAAACACCTTCATAACCATGTGCAGAGATCTGTATCCTTTATTTACAATCCCATTTATGTGATTACCCCAATGAAGATCATTCCTTATATTAACACCCAGATACTTACAATGATCCCCAAAAGGAACTTTCACCCCATCAACGCAGTAATTAAAACTGAGGACTTTTCCTATTTGTGAAACTCACAACCTGACTTTTAACCCTGTTTATCATCATACCATTGCCTACTGTCCATCTCACAACATTATCGAGGTCATTTTGCAGTTGCTCACAATCTTGTAACTTATTTATTACTCTACAGAGAATAACATCATCTGCAAAAAGCCTTACCTCTGATTCCATTCCTTTACTCAAATCATATATATATATATATAAGAAAACATAAAGGTCCAATAATACTGCCTTTAGGAATTATCCTCTTAAATATTACAGGGTCAGATGAAGCTTCGCCTACTCTAATTCTGAGATCTATTTTCTAGATATATATAGCAACCCATTCAGTCACTCTCTTGTCTAGTCCAATTGCACTCATTTTTGTCAGTAGTCTCCAATGATCCACCCTATCAAATGCTTTAGACAGGTCAATCGCGATACAGTCCATTTGACCTCCAGAATCCAAACTATCTGCTGTATCTTGCTGGAATCCTTCAAGTTGAACTTCAGTAGAATAACCTTTCCTAAAACCGAATTGCCTTCTATCAAACCAGTTATTAATTTCGCAAACAGGCCTAATGTAATCAGAAAGAATGCCTTCCCAAAGCTTACATGCAACTCATGTCAAACTTACTGGCCTGTAATTTTCAGCTTTGTCTGTCACCCTTTCCTTTATACACAGGGGCTACTATAGCAACTCGCCATTCATTTGGTTAGCTCCTTCAACCAAACAATCAAATAAGTACTTCAGATATGGTACTATATCCCAACCCATTGTCTTCAGTATATCCCCAGAAATCTTATCAATTCCAGCTGCTTTTCTAGTTCTCAACTTTGTATCTTATTGTAAATATCATTGATATCATATGTAAACTTTAATACTTCTTTAGTATTAGTCACATTCCTCTATCTGGACATTTTCCTTGTAACCGGCAATCTCTACATACTGCTGACTGCCTTTTGAAGATCCTCACACACTCTCCTTGTTCATTAATTATTCCTGGAATGTCCTTCTTGGAATATGTTTCTGCCTTAAAGTACCTATACATACACTTTCATTTTTCACTAAAATTTGTATGACTGCCAATTATGCTAGCCATCATGTTATCCTTAGCTGCCTTCTTTGCTAGATTCAATTTCCTAGTAAGTACCTTCAATTTCTCCTTACTTCCACAGCCATTTCTAACTCTATTCCTTTCCATTTTGCACCTCCTCCTTAGTCTCTTTATTTCTCTATTATAATCAAGTGGGTGTTTACCATTCCTTACCACCTTTAAAGGTACAAAGCTGTTTTCACATTCCTCAATATGGATTGATATCTACTTAATAATCTTTAATCCTCCCTTGTTTGAAAATTGTCCCTTATTCTTCATGGTTGATAGTGCTGTATTGATCTGAATGTGTATGCAACCTCAAAACCAAAGCTCAGATGCTGCTTTTGCTACTATGATGGATGTAGGAAAATTATTCTTTAGGGATTCTTGAATCTAAATTTTTCTAAGCAAGTTATTTACCTTTTTTTCTTGGGAAGCAAGTTTTTAAAACCTTAGACCAAGGTTGGAGCGAAGATTGGGGAGGTCAGATAATTTATAATCAGTCTGTTCGATATTATCAAGTGGTTCAAAATAACAGTATTAAGATTTATTTAATTAGTTTTGTTTTATGAATTATGTTGTTCATATTGATTTTGTACTTAGCTTATATAGTAATAATAATAATAATAATAATAATAATAATAATAATAATAATAATAATAATAATAATCATCGTATGGCCTCAGCTACCGTGTGCAGACATTTCGATTTGACGCCATCTGGCTGTCTGCTCGTCAATTTCGACGTTCCGTCTTACTCTAGGTCCGCTAGATGGCAGACAGAGTAAACCGGATCTCTCTTGGGCGTCTATGGCTGAGATTTAATTTTGTCGGGTAAATACCAAATGTATCACCAGAGATCTTTTACATGCACAACACTGAAGATGTTGGGGAAGTTGATTAACTTTTTAAAGTATTTATAAATATTGATAAGTATATTATTTATACAATGAAAATGTATTGTTTTGTTTAAACAATATAAATTGAGAAATGCTCCTTACAAGAAAGGATTGAACATCTATGGTGATTTATACCTCATAAGAACTTATATTTGCCTGTTGTTTGACAAGATGCTGTTCATATTAGCATTTTTGTTGTAAACCAGGCATATAGAAACTGTAAGCTCTCCAAGGGTATAAGCCTCTTTGTGGTTATACTTGCAGCCTAGAACTTACAACAGTATTTTGCTCATATGTATGTGTCATTGACAAAAATCACCTATGGGTCGTGATATGTACAATTGGTATTTTTTCATAAACTTTATAAAAGTCATCACTGAATTATTCTAAATACCATAAAATTAATAATGTAAAAGTTGGGACAAATGGTGAGGGATGGAGGTGTGTTGTTAGTTAGTGGGACCTTTAACCATGCGAAAAGGTAAACAGCTGGTGACAAGCACACCGTGCTGTACTAGTGCCATGTTAATAGGGTGATACTGTCCGAATGGAAGACATCGCCTTCAGTGATGCACCATACACCTGACTACACTCCAACACAATGCCTTCTGGACCAAGCAGTCATGTTCATGCAAGCAGATACACTGACCCTCTCTTCCCTTGGGAGATGGTATTACCCTCTAGCATGGCTACAGGACACTTTTTTAACCCTTTCCTGCCCGCATTTTCACTCCGTTTATCCCCAGGATTCAACCTATTATTTAGAGAAAAGTGAAGCATAGCACATTGTTTCAGAAAATGTTTAATATAATAAAAACTAATGACCACAATATATTCAAATTTTCAATAATATTAGAAAACATACCAACACATTCGTATCTCTAGTCCAGGAGCCACAGGGTTGTTGGTTCATACTTCCACCCCCGTCTCTTGGTGATACTGGAGGAAGCATCCCACTCAACATAGAGCTAGGCTGCATTTGTCACATTCCCATGTTGTCTGAATCCCTCTTCCTGATGCTGCTTTCCTTCCAGCAGATGCACAATATGCACACACCTTCTTCCTTCCTGATATCTTGGTGATTTTGTGTAGATTTTTTGGGGAAAGTGTTGTCAATGGTAACGATCGTTTGCGACCAAGATGCTTCCTTGATGAAAAATTATTTATCAGCTGTCTATAGAGTGCCAATCTAAAGTTCCTTTGAGTGTTACCATGTCTGGAAGGTGCTGGTTGATTAGTATCATTATATGAAATGAAACTATTCACTATTGCAGTGTTCAGTGCAAATCCAAAAATATACCTCCGCCATTTCACCGTCTTCCTTCCCAAACTATAGTATGATCTTTTTTGATCTGATCTATCTACACCCCCCATGTATTTTGTGTATCTGTGAATTGTTAAAGGGCATGGAACATTAATTTGCTCATTTCCATTGCCAGTTTTCCTTTTACTTCAACTGTGACATTTGGATCACAGTTTGAGGAAACAGCACAGATGTCCCTGTTGTCATGCCAAACCAAAGTTGCACATCACCCACTTGAACTATTTTACTTTCTCCCCTTTTCAATTTCAGAGATTTAGGATTCTTTAGTTCAGCTGGCCAGTCTTTACGATTTGGTCTTGTAGTTGCACAAGCATATACTCCATTGTCATGTAAGTGTTGTAATAACCCCACGGATGAGAAGAAATTATCGAAATAAACATGATGGTATGACCCTAACCTATCTTCTAATAAATTCATGACAACCTGGTTTCCCAAAAACATGTCCTTATTCCTGGGTTCCTTCTTACCACGATAGATATTGCTTTTGAGAACATATCCTTTCGGAGTGGCAAGAATCCACGCTTTGAAACCCCACTTTACCGGCTTATCTTTTATATACTGTTTCATAACATTGCGTCCTTTGAATGGGATCATTGCCTCATCAATAGCTAATTCTCTGCCTGGATTGTATTTGTACTGGAAGCTGTCCATTATTTGCAAGAGTGGGAGAACTCTTTGAAGCATGTCGTAAGAGGGATCATCTCTGGCTTTTAGCTGTCTAACGTTCACAATATGAAAATATTTTGTGAGAATCTTGTATCTCTTAAGTCATACAGTTCTTTATTATAGGACACTCAATGTCTGGACTAAACCAATAATCACGTGATTCTGGAAGTGGAAAGATGCCCATGTATATAAGAATTCCAACGTAATCCTTTATTTCCTCTGAGCAAGTGTCTTCCCATTCAGTATCTATTTTACCGGATTGTGCCTGTTTGAATGCTGAATTGATATTTGTGCAATTGGCTATGTCAAGAAATAGTTTGTCTCCTCCTAACATATGTAAAAAATAATCTAGTTCTCGTGATCCAATTTCCAAATTATGGACAGGTCCAACATCACCCACATAATCATTCGGAGTAACGAAACGAAATGTTTGTGTTACCTGAATTGCCGGCGCATCACCATGAGGTCCGATTTCTGGGTATCCGTTTTCACTTACATCACTGATATCACTAAAATTATCTTCATTGATATCTTCTTCACTTACTAAAAATTCACTTCCACCACTACTCAACGATTCTGTGTCACCTTCTTCGCCTAAATTCAGCTCGTTTTCAATGTCCGCAGCACTCAATCCTGCCATGTTTACGAACGAAACAGCTGACTCGCGCGCACGGAAATTCAAGACAGATTATCGCTCTTCTTTTATTTTCTAAGCCTTGTAGATTATACTGCGTGTTTATAAATACCTTATAAACATTTCACTGCCGAAAATAATACAAAATTATCGCAAAGATCTCGGACGTGAGTAGATAATGTGGTCGGGCGCTAAGGACCGGAAGGCAACATGAAAAGACGGGCGCTAAGGGCCGGAAAGGGTTAAATCCTTGGTCCAGCTGGCTTGCCTCTTGCCAGGTTTTTGCTGAAGTCCTCAACTGTGGATCGGTGGACGGGTTCATCAGTAGAAGTGATCCATCCATGTCTTCTTGAGGTTAATGAAGAAGACTAGTCAGGCCACATGGAAAGAATATAATGAAGGTTAAAAGGACAAGAGGAAAATGAAAGGAACAATTAAACAGGTGCATATTAAAAATAATGAATGCCACAATGCAAATTTGAAAATACGAAATGAAATGGGTTCAGTGAAGGACAGGGAAGAGTACACTACCTAGATCTTTAATAGCTGACAACAATTCTTAACTGATAGTCAGTGTCTCTGCTTAAATCATTGAGATTTTTTTGCATATTTCCAGAGCTTCCTGTATGAACTTACACCTGTTGTGTTTTATATGGGTAGGAGCTCAAATATCTTGGAACACCACATGACCAAAAGATAGAATGCGCTTTGCTGTTGCCAATTTGGCTGGCTGGTTGAGATGTATATTTCTTTTATGTTCCATGTATATTTCCTTAATGTTAGTGCCAGTGTACTGGCATGTTTGACCCATGAATACTTTGGGATATACAAAATTCCTTATTTACAGCAGAGTGTAGTGTAGTGGGGACAGTGTGTCCTAGTTTGAATCTAAATGGTGCCAAAAAATAGTTTTTATCTGCAGGTACTGAAGACTCAACAGAATCCCTGGGGCAGCGGATAGGAATTGCTATCCAACGAGGAAATACTGCCAGCATTATGGGCTCATTTCCAGATAACGCTCCACTGTACGAAGTATTTTAGACTTTCAAGCAGGAAACCTTGTTCGAATGATCTCATTTTGTAAATAAATTAATTTAGTAAGTACAAAATAAAATAAAAACTGTATAATAGTTTTAATAGTGTTTTTGCAAAGGATCTTAGCGTTTTGGTATTCGGTGGTACGGATATTAAGCATGTAGGTGGTTCTTTTAACCGAGCAGTGTGGCTGCGCATGTTAATGCGCTATGGCTACTGAGCTAAGCTCTGTATTTAGAAGACAAGTGTATTTGAACTGCACCATCGGCTGTCATGAGAATGGTTTACTGTAGTTTCCCATTTTCACTTTCTGACAAATGCCTGGATAGTTCCTGTTCATAGGCCACAGCAAATTTCTTCCCCTATCCTATTCAGTTACATTCACCATCATTCATTTCGTCTTCATTAGCTCCTCGACTGAGGATGACAATGACATAGATGTTGATTCCCATGGGGAATCTGAAATATTTGTCCTGAATGAGTAAATTTATAATACCAATATAAATGGTCCGTCATTGGACATTATAAATTTTCCAGCTAACTCATTCTTGGTTGCCAGCGTTTCACCCTCGTGTGCTAGGGTGGGCTCATCAGTTGGTACCTAGCACACCTACCAATACGCTGGCTAGTGCATACCGTGGAGGCCATTGCGTAGGCTAACTGGAGCCACCGGCAGTGCCAATGCACTAAGAGACTTTGTCTCATTATCAAAAATTGATGCCTGCTTGGCCATCAGATGACATAGATGTTGATTCCCATGGGGAATCTGAAATATTTGTCCTGAATGAGTAAATTTATAATACCAATATAAATGGTCCGTCATTGGACATTATAAATTTTCCAGCTAACTCATTCTTGGTTGCCAGCGTTTCACCCTCGTGTGCTAGGGTGGGCTCATCAGTTGGTACCTAGCACACCTACCAATACGCTGGCTAGTGCATACCGTGGAGGCCATTGCGTAGGCTAACTGGAGCCACCGGCAGTGCCAATGCACTAAGAGACTTTGTCTCATTATCAAAAATTGATGCCTGCTTGGCCATCAGATGACATAGATGTTGATTCCCATGGGGAATCTGAAATATTTGTCCTGAATGAGTAAATTTATAATACCAATATAAATGGTCCGTCATTGGACATTATAAATTTTCCAGCTAACTCATTCTTGGTTGCCAGCGTTTCACCCTCGTGTGCTAGGGTGGGCTCATCAGTTGGTACCTAGCACACCTACCAATACGCTGGCTAGTGCATACCGTGGAGGCCATTGCGTAGGCTAACTGGAGCCACCGGCAGTGCCAATGCACTAAGAGACTTTGTCTCATTATCAAAAATTGATGCCTGCTTGGCCATCAGATGACATAGATGTTGATTCCCATGGGGAATCTGAAATATTTGTCCTGAATGAGTAAATTTATAATACCAATATAAATGGTCCGTCATTGGACATTATAAATTTTCCAGCTAACTCATTCTTGGTTGCCAGCGTTTCACCCTCGTGTGCTAGGGTGGGCTCATCAGTTGGTACCTAGCACACCTACCAATACGCTGGCTAGTGCATACCGTGGAGGCCATTGCGTAGGCTAACTGGAGCCACCGGCAGTGCCAATGCACTAAGAGACTTTGTCTCATTATCAAAAATTGATGCCTGCTTGGCCATCAGATGACATAGATGTTGATTCCCATGGGGAATCTGAAATATTTGTCCTGAATGAGTAAATTTATAATACCAATATAAATGGTCCGTCATTGGACATTATAAATTTTCCAGCTAACTCATTCTTGGTTGCCAGCGTTTCACCCTCGTGTGCTAGGGTGGGCTCATCAGTTGGTACCTAGCACACCTACCAATACGCTGGCTAGTGCATACCGTGGAGGCCATTGCGTAGGCTAACTGGAGCCACCGGCAGTGCCAATGCACTAAGAGACTTTGTCTCATTATCAAAAATTGATGCCTGCTTGGCCATCAGATGACATAGATGTTGATTCCCATGGGGAATCTGAAATATTTGTCCCGAATGAGTAAATTTATAATACCAATATAAATGGTCCGTCATTGGACATTATAAATTTTCCAGCTAACTCATTCTTGGTTGCCAGCGTTTCACCCTCGTGTGCTAGGGTGGGCTCATCAGTTGGTACCTAGCACACCTACCAATACGCTGGCTAGTGCATACCGTGGAGGCCATTGCGTAGGCTAACTGGAGCCACCGGCAGTGCCAATGCACTAAGAGACTTTGTCTCATTATCAAAAATTGATGCCTGCTTGGCCATCCGATGACATAGATGTTGATTCCCATGGGGAATCTGAAATATTTGTCCTGAATGAGTAAATTTATAATACCAATATAAATGGTCCGTCATTGGACATTATAAATTTTCCAGCTAACTCATTCTTGGTTGCCAGCGTTTCACCCTCGTGTGCTAGGGTGGGCTCATCAGTTGGTACCTAGCACACCTACCAATACGCTGGCTAGTGCATACCGTGGAGGCCATTGCGTAGGCTAACTGGAGCCACCGGCAGTGCCAATGCACTAAGAGACTTTGTCTCATTATCAAAAATTGATGCCTGCTTGGCCATCAGATGACATAGATGTTGATTCCCATGGGGAATCTGAAATATTTGTCCTGAATGAGTAAATTTATAATACCAATATAAATGGTCCGTCATTGGACATTATAAATTTTCCAGCTAACTCATTCTTGGTTGCCAGCGTTTCACCCTCGTGTGCTAGGGTGGGCTCATCAGTTGGTACCTAGCACACCTACCAATACGCTGGCTAGTGCATACCGTGGAGGCCATTGCGTAGGCTAACTGGAGCCACCGGCAGTGCCAATGCACTAAGAGACTTTGTCTCATTATCAAAAATTGATGCCTGCTTGGCCATCAGATGACATAGATGTTGATTCCCATGGGGAATCTGAAATATTTGTCCTGAATGAGTAAATTTATAATACCAATATAAATGGTCCGTCATTGGACATTATAAATTTTCCAGCTAACTCATTCTTGGTTGCCAGCGTTTCACCCTCGTGTGCTAGGGTGGGCTCATCAGTTGGTACCTAGCACACCTACCAATACGCTGGCTAGTGCATACCGTGGAGGCCATTGCGTAGGCTAACTGGAGCCACCGGCAGTGCCAATGCACTAAGAGACTTTGTCTCATTATCAAAAATTGATGCCTGCTTGGCCATCAGATGACATAGATGTTGATTCCCATGGGGAATCTGAAATATTTGTCCTGAATGAGTAAATTTATAATACCAATATAAATGGTCCGTCATTGGACATTATAAATTTTCCAGCTAACTCATTCTTGGTTGCCAGCGTTTCACCCTCGTGTGCTAGGGTGGGCTCATCAGTTGGTACCTAGCACACCTACCAATACGCTGGCTAGTGCATACCGTGGAGGCCATTGCGTAGGCTAACTGGAGCCACCGGCAGTGCCAATGCACGCTGGCAACCAAGAATGAGTTAGCTGGAAAATTTATAATGTCCAATGACGGACCATTTATATTGGTATTATAAATTTACTCATTCAGGACAAATATTTCAGATTCCCCATGGGAATCAACATCTATGTCATCTGATGGCCAAGCAGGCATCAATTTTTGATAATGAGACAAAGTCTCTTAGTGCATTGGCACTGCCGGTGGCTCCAGTTAGCCTACGCAATGGCCTCCACGGTATGCACTAGCCAGCGTATTGGTAGGTGTGCTAGGTACCAACTGATGAGCCCACCCTAGCACACGAGGGTGAAACGCTGGCAACCAAGAATGAGTTAGCTGGAAAATTTATAATGTCCAATGACGGACCATTTATATTGGTATTATAAATTTACTCATTCAGGACAAATATTTCAGATTCCCCATGGGAATCAACATCTATGTCATCTGATGGCCAAGCAGGCATCAATTTTTGATAATGAGACAAAGTCTCTTAGTGCATTGGCACTGCCGGTGGCTCCAGTTAGCCTACGCAATGGCCTCCACGGTATGCACTAGCCAGCGTATTGGTAGGTGTGCTAGGTACCAACTGATGAGCCCACCCTAGCACACGAGGGTGAAACGCTGGCAACCAAGAATGAGTTAGCTGGAAAATTTATAATGTCCAATGACGGACCATTTATATTGGTATTATAAATTTACTCATTCAGGACAAATATTTCAGATTCCCCATGGGAATCAACATCTATGTCATCTGATGGCCAAGCAGGCATCAATTTTTGATAATGAGACAAAGTCTCTTAGTGCATTGGCACTGCCGGTGGCTCCAGTTAGCCTACGCAATGGCCTCCACGGTATGCACTAGCCAGCGTATTGGTAGGTGTGCTAGGTACCAACTGATGAGCCCACCCTAGCACACGAGGGTGAAACGCTGGCAACCAAGAATGAGTTAGCTGGAAAATTTATAATGTCCAATGATGGACCATTTATATTGGTATTATGAGGATGACAACACGAAGGGCATCAGGCCATAAAAACATTCCATATATTTTGATCTCTCCTCATCCCCAACTCCATATCAGTAAACAGGACTGAGTGGTAGACGTATTACTTCGCAGTTTCTTTACTGCTTCATTCTCTGATTGCTTATTCCTTCCTCTGAGATGCAGGGCTCTGTAAATTTGAACATTGTTGTAACCTTTGTCTTTGAATGTGATTTTTAAGTGTGTCCATCTCTTTCTGGGTAGTTGATGGCTCATATTTGTTTCTCCTTTATGGTGACTGTCCTGAAATACCATGCTTTTTGCATGAGAATCTGCACAAAATGGTGATTAGGACTGGTTGCGTAGCGTGCCCAGGGAGCCATCTGGCTTTTTTCTCATTTGAACATCTAAGAAAGGAAGGCACCTATCGGATTCCATCTGAAACATTAAAATTGAAGGATGCTCCTGATTGAAGTGGTCCAGAAAGTGGGGAAACTCTTTAGCTTCTATTGAGACATGTTTCCTATCTTATTTTAAGAAAAATATTTTTTAAATTATTATTTATGTCATTGAAAGGTGGGGTTAGTATAGGCTATAGTAAGATCTCCACTCTTATATCCCTTTAATGCACAACTCAAACAACTGGTCAGTAATTACTTTTCAGCAAACTCTAGAAAGTTAATGTATGGAATTTTTGCTTAAGATGTTATTAATGACATATTGTGTGTGTGTCTCTCTCTCTCTCTCTCTCTCTCTCTCTCTCTCTCTCTCTCCACATAATGGAAAATAACAAATATTTGAGACATCAGACCTCTGAGGCCCATGTTGTGCATTAAAGGGATATAGGAAAGGAAACTATTGCTGGTTGCTATATGGTAAAATGCATCGGCACCCTTAGTATAGTTTATGGTTGTTTTCTGCTCTGAATAAGTCTTTGAAATTTTTAAAATACATTATTATATCTTTTTTAGATACTACCTGCACTGGATTCCCTGGACCAGGAGATAAACACTTCATTACTTTTAATCCTATGAAAGAATTTATTCATAACTATGATGACCACCTTGATACTGCATTTGACCATTTCCGTAAGACTCACAAGAAGGAATATCCTGACGATAAGGAACATGTTCAGAGGAAGGAAATATTTAGACAGAATTTGAGGTAAAAAAAAAAAGGTTACAATTATTTATACATTAAGAGGTTTATTCAGTAGTATTCATCTGCATTCATGGGAATCGTAGCACTATATAATTACATTTGAACAGTTGTCTATTTTTAGTATGTAACTTTCAGAATCTATTCAAACATGTTTCATATCTTATTTTATAAAAAAAAAGAAAAACATATGTTTAGATATGTAACAGTATTTATATTACTAGTGTCTGGCTCCATGGCTGAATAGTCAGCTCAGTGGCCTTGAATTCAGAAAGTCCTGGGTTCAATTCCCGGCTGGGTCGGGCATTTTAATTTTGTCTGGTTTACTCCTACATCTCGGGGGATGGGTGTTCGTGTTCATCTTAACCCCTCAGCGCTGACCTCTATACGTGGTATAGACCCTCTTTTCTTCCGTAGCCGCCGACCTCTATACGTGGTATAGACCCATACATGGTTTCACATTTACGGCTATAGCGCGAAGAGTTTTGGAGTTATGGATACGCATATTGTTGTGTTTCCAAGAAGAAATTTTGGAGTTTATCAGTGTTGTAAAATAAGAATTGAAGATCGTTAAAATGTAGTTGTTTTTGCAAGGATACATATTTGTCAAGTAAGTCTGAGCCTTAATCTCTGTTTTTCTTTTAAGTCTGTTTGCTTCATTCTTTCCCGCAGAATAAAATAAAGAAATGATGATCTGAGTAGTTTGTCTTTTCGCATGATGCTCTTTGCTCTATTTGTACAGTGACAGTGCGGTTTATTTGTTATATTTACCTTTATTTCTCGGTTTGTAATATTTTCGTAACTCTCCACGAGCGCTCTGTGTAGGCATCAGTTAGTTCTGCTTTCTGTCATACGATATGAGAACCAACTGTGCATGGTGTAGATCACATTTGAAAGACGATGTCTCAACCTTTTATCTGAAATATGTATCGAGTTGGTTTATTTCGTCATAAATGTTATTCCCCTCATCAGTTTCGTATTGCTGCCTTCGGTCTCGCTGCAGCTTCATCAGTCCGTGTGACGCGCCGCACTCAATGGCTAGCTCCAGCTGTGGTTTGACTGACAGTAACGTGCTTGATATATTGTATAATTCAGATGAAAGTTTAGTCGGAAGTAGTAGTGACAGTATTAGCAGCAGTGACAATGAAATAGATGATTTGGCTGTGGCGGATGCAGTGGTGAATGATGAGAGCGACGATGAGGAGGAACCAGTACTTGGAAATTTCGTGTGGGAGATTATGGATAATTACACAGGTCAGAGGGAAGTTTTCAACAGTGAATTCAGACCAAGAGGTGGTGCACAAAATATCAGGGGAATCGTTGAATGTTTTGAAACATTCTTTGATATTAGCATAGTAGAGTTAATTGTGAAAGAAACTAACAGGTATGCAGAGCAATATCAAAATGCTCGTGGAAATCTTTTTTCGTTTCGGTCACCCGTTCGAACCTGGACACCTGTCACAGTAAATGAAATTTATACTGTGTTAGCTTTATTTCTGCTGATGGGCATTGTACAAAAGCCAACATCTCGGTCTTATTTTTCGAAGAGCAGGGTCATATCAACACCTGGGTTTTCAATGTCATAAGTAGGGACAGGTTTGAAATGATATGTAGGTTTTTGCATTTTATAGACAATAACAGCTTGTCTACATACCAAGGGCCTCCCAAACTGTTCAAAATATATCCTATTCTGTGTCATTTGAATAACAAATTTCAGTCCCTGTACTTACCACAGCAAAATATTGCTATTGATGAAAGTCTGACTCTGTGGAAAGGGCGCCTCTCGTTTCGGCAATACTTGCCGCTAAAGGCCTCAGAATTTGGCATAAAAACATTCGAACTGTGTGAGTCAAGTACTGGTTATTTGTGGTGTTTTCTTGTATACACAGGGAAAGGAACTCTCATTGAATCAACTCTTATCACACCCGAAACTCCGAAAACTGCAGCAATTGTCTTGAAATTGTTAGAACCTTTGTTAGGCCACGGACACACCTTATGGATGGACAAATTACTACAATAGTCCAGAATTAGCGAGGGCTCTAAAAAACATCATCATTCAACAGACTGTGTTGGGACACTGAAACTGAACAGAAAAAACGTTCCCAAGGAAGTAAAAGAAAAAAAAACTTAAGAAGGGGGAAATAATAGCTAGGCATTCTGGGCCCGTCACTGTGCTAAAATGGTGTGACAAAAAAAATGTTACGTTCGTGTCCACATACCACAATGAAGAAACAAGACGTGTTACTAAGAGGGGGGAAAGAAACAGTAAAGCCTTTATGCGCGATAGATTACAACTATGGCATGGGGGGCGTTGATCTCAAGGGCCAGTTACTACATATGTTTTTAGTCGAAAGAAAGAACAACTAAATGGTATATAAAGCTGTTCAAAAGACTATTGAATGCAACCGTCCTAAATTCTCTAATAATATTCAGACAAGCCACAGGGACAAGCATTGAGCAGTTATCTTATCGGATTCAGCTGGTAGAAGGTTTGTTTACAAAATATGCTCGCACGGGCGGGGAGCGAAACATTCAAGGCCGGCGCGCATCAGATAACACAGTTCCGAGGTTGCAAGAAAGACATTTTATCAGGAAATTAGCACCAAAAAGTGAGAAATCCAAACCTCGGAGACGTTGTGTCGTGTGTTCAAAACACGGCAAAAAGAAGACGTCGATGTACTGCTGCCAGGAGTGTGACGTGGGTCTCTGTCTCGAAGAGTGCTTCGAACTCTATCACACGAAACTAAATTACTAAGGTAATGTGAAAAAATGATGTCATTATCTGCATGTACATAGTTCTATCATAAGGAATTCCAAATTTCGTGAATATCGTGCTACTCTTATACTTGTAGTAACGCTTTAAGTGAATCAATGTATTTCAGACGCGCGCAGTTGAAATCTCATCCGGCAGCGGGGAAGGAAGCTCTTTAAATGGCTGCGACGCTGAGGGGTTAATACACATCTTCATTTACATACAGCACATTACACCACAGACAACCACCAGAAACACACAATAGTGGATATAACACCCCCCCCCCCACACACACACAGGATTAGCATCAGGAAAGGCATCAGACTGCAAAAATGAATTAAATCCAACCCCAGGTAATTGAGAAAAACCGAGTGAGTTGGCAGTGCGGTTAGGGTTGTGCAACGGTGAGCTTCCATTCAGGAAGTAGGGAGTTCAAATTCCACCGTTGGCAGCGCTGAAGATGGTTTTCCATGGTTTCCCATTTTCTCACGAGGCAAATGCTCGGGTTGTACCTTAAGGTCGTGGCCGCTACGTTCCCAATCCTAGCCCTTTCCCATCCTTCCATCGCCGAAAACCTTTGATGTATTAGAGCAATAAACAAGAGAAAAATTGGGAGAAGTGCAGGAAGGAGAAGATTATGATGATGATTATTTATATTACTAGCAGGTTTGATCCCAGGTCGGCCTGCTGGTTCTTCTTCTAGTGTTGTCCCCTAGATTGGCGATCATCATGCAGTAATTTGTCCTATTTTGTGTTTTCCGTATCATGTGTGCTGTATCATGGATGTTGAACCATTGTCGGAGGTTCTGTGTTCGGTTGTTTGTGTTGGCCTGTATTTGAAGGGGCTTAAATACACCAGCCTCATGTCGGTAGATTTACTGGCACATAAAGACTTCTGTGGGAAAAAATTCAGACTCCTTGGCGTCTCCAAAGAACATTAAAAGTAGTTAGTGGGACGTAAAACTAATATACCGTATTTACTCGCTTATTAGACCTTTTTCTTCTCCCCTCAGTTACAGCCAAAAATAGTAGGGGGGGGGGGGGTCCATTATGCGATAACCTCAAATTTTCTGCAGTGAACATATGACTTCTATGTTATAAATAGCCATAAATTATACATGTAAACATTCTACATTATTCTTGAACAAACCTATGAATGTATTTGAGTTATACGGGCTATTTTCATTGGAAAGCAGTATATCTAAATGCAAAAGGACAGCAAGTGATGAACACTACTTTTAAGCCTACATATAAAGTAAATATAGTCTTTTTAGTTACTCATATCACGTCATTCATTTCATCCCTCGTTAATTCAAAGTCTTTGGGACGAAGAAATTGGACTTCGAATTACGTGATTTCGAATTAACCGCCAACTCTTAATTCAGAAATGCCAACCCTTGCTGCATCAAAAAATATTCTAAGACCTGTATTGCATGCTGTTAATCTTGATTCAAAGTTTAAACCTTTGGAATGCCATGGGAAAAAACTGTATCCAAAATGTATCCAACAAGGTGCATTTACAGTATTCGAATTCACAATACAGTATTCACTTGGATAACTCATTGACAAACATAATCTCATGCAACGAAAGAAAACAAATGCGTGATTCAAAGACGAGAAGAAATCTAAGCTGGCTCCCCTGAGCAAGTACTTTATTCATTGGATTACTGAAATGAATGTATTATAGATGTCCTGTACTTGCACAGGAAGTACCCAATGCCCTTAAAACATCGTAGTTTATCGAACTTTCCTATGATGAGGGGAGAAAGTCTCTCGCTTCCGTCTGCATTCGAACACAGTACAGTGACACACGTATCCTTATAAGATTGCCCGCCATGGTACTTATCTCGTAATTCAGAAATCCGAACCCTTGCCGCGTCACAAAGTATTCTAGGACGCATTAATACACGCAATCACCTTGATTCACAGTTTAAACCTTTTAAAATGCCTTGGAAAAATCTATTCCCGAAATGTATCCAACAAGGTGCAATTATATTATTCAAATAATGCACTGAAATAAATCACTGTCAAACATAACCTCACGCATTGAAAGGGGGAGGAAAAAATGCACGATTCAAAGACGAGGATAAATTATGCTGGCTCCCTTATGCAAGTCCTTTATTCATTGGATTACTTGTACTGAATGCATTTTAAATATCCTGTACTTGCACGGAAAGTGCCCAGCGCCCTTAAAACATCGTGGCTTATCGAACTTCCCTATGACGAGGGGAAGAAGTCTCTTGCTTCCGTGTGCATTGCAACCTAGTGCAATGACCCGCCCCCCCCTCGTACGATTTCCCGGCTGGCAATTCCCTCCCATAAAACCCAAGTCCGTTTGGGCTCTGCATTAAAAAAACAATGCAGTTTCATTGGCATTGATTATATGAGCCACGCTTCTTCGCCAGCTGTCGGCATTACAGGAGTTCGCGGATTCTACTTCTCCGCACACTGCCTGTTAAGTGATATTATGGTGTTCCTTAAAATGCTGAACACAAAAGAATTACGATTTTACTCAAATTTAGCAAATATGAAGCACACTGTAAACACACCGAAGTGAGTGAAAATACTGAAATCTACCCAGCACGTTCCGAAAGACGCGTTCTATCATGACGCGGATAAATTTTGAATTTAAATTACTCTGAAAAAACTATTTTTTAAAATATAAAGGCAGTTTGAATTAAAAGTCTGAAATCGATAATGGGACCAACATTATTCTTCGAATTACGAATTATCCGTATTTCGAATTGAACAATTTAAATAACATGCAAAACCGTACCTCATGTTTCTGGGAATGAGAGCTTCTTCAAATTAGGTGGGACTTTGAATTAACCGATTTCGAATTATCGAGGTTCTACTGTAGTAGGTTCGAACCCCACTGTCGGCAGCCCTGTAGATGGTTTTCCATGGTTTCCCATTTTCACACCAGGCAAGTGCTGGGGCTGTACCTTAAGGCCACGGCCGCTTCCTTCCCACTCCTAGGCCCTTCCTATCCTGTTGTCGCCATAAGACCTGTATTTTTCAGTGCATCGTAAAGCAAATTGTAAATTGGGGGACGGCCGTAAAAACTCACTACACAGATTCATCTCGCTTCATACTCGACCCCATAAAGAAAAAGGATAAGGGTATCATATCATATTGCGCAGTATTGATGCAAAAGAATTTAATGGCCATTTGTCTCTGTCAGTTGAGTCATACTCCTACCACACAGTAAATCTGAGTAAACCTGATCACTGCTTTCATTTGAATTATCGCCTTGTGCTGCCAACTTCCCTGTTACTGGCATGTCGTTCAAATGTCATCTTCACTGCCATCAAGAGCATTCGAGGTCCCGTCGTTTTGAAACTTTTAAAAATAGTTTCATTCTAGACTATAGAGTCCGAACAGTGAGAATCTATTCCCAAATGGTTTCTGGAGATGGTCTCTGATATTCCCAGTTGGTGTATGTGTAGCAGAAGCCACTCCTTCTGAATAAAGCCATGCTGTAGAAAGCGTGCCAAACCACTGGAGTTTGTTAAGAGATTTACCCCCCACAGTGACCGGAAGCATTGTTTGGATAACTGCAGCTGTTGAAAGCCAGATTCTTATTTTTAAGTGTATTTCATGCTCGTTCTCTACATTTATCACATCAGGATTTACCTAAACAGTGGTAAATGAGAGACCGCATTGTTTAGGTTAGGTATGCTATCAAGTGCCGGGATAGTGCCAGAAGCTCCATGACAGAAATAATACAAATAAATAACAGGAAAGTTTGTCACATTTATGGATATATACAGGTTTGGCAGTAATGAGTTTTATCATAATGTTTAATTTCGTACGATTGTTGTCTCCATTTTTTAATTAACGCATAGTATGTTAAGTTTTGCGTCTCTGTAAATCGCCAAAAGGGGGAACGTAAAATCAATATCATTATTATTGTTGTTATTGTTATTTGTTAGGTACATTGGCGAGTAAAATAATTGTTATGATTGGATTGTTTTTATCACGTTTTAAACCTACTTCTCCCCCCCAAAACCTGTATTAGTCCAAGTTAAGAAATATTAAACAATCGCTTTGTTAATGATCTTGCATGCTATGTAAATAGCAATAACCATGAATATTTTTAACTAGAGTAAACTTGTTTCCTCAACCTGGTGGTGCACTTTCTTTAGTCACGGCCCGGAAGCTGAGTTGCATGTACCATTTTATCACATATCAACTTTTCGGCCATTCGTAAATCTCTAGCAGTACTGTACCGGGAATCGAACTCAGGCTCCCGAGAACGGCAGGTAATTGTGCTAACCATTACGCTGGGGGACATTCTTAACTGCAAAAAGGACATTAAAGCATGACTGATGCGTGATTGCATCATGTGGGTCGGACACGAAAGTATTCACTTATTTGTGCGGCGTCGTCAGAGCTGCAGTAGGCCTACGCTACGGAGGTGGACATTTCTTAACTACGAAACACAGATGTACTGCAAGACTTTCGACGCGTGTGTCGTACGGATGGAAGTATTCACAAATTTGTGTGATGTCGTCAGAGCTGCAGTAAGGCTTGTACCCACTTCGAAGCAGAGTTGTTCTTCTCCGACAAATTAAGTTTGGAGGGGGTCTTGTGTGCAAGATTTATTTTCTTTGTCTCAAAAAGCCACGTGGAGGGGGGGGGGGGGGTTCTAATACATGAGTAAATACGGTATTATTTATGTAACTAGAAGATGGTATTAATATTGAGAATAGTAAAATCTTCCACTCCTTATTGTTCTTGTGGGTGGGGGAGATAGAATAACACCCACGGTAGTACCCCTGCCTGTCATAAGAGGCAGTAAAAGATGCCCCAGGGGATCTTAATTTGGGAGCATGGGTTAGCGCCCACAGGGCCCTCAGCTGAGTCCTCGCATTGCTTCCACTTGCGCCAGGCTCCTTAGTTACATATATCCTATCCGACCTACCTTGGTCAACTCTTGTTCTTTCCCGACTCCTACGGTGTTAGGTTCCCGAGGCCTTGGGAGTCTTTAATCTTCAAGTCCTTCGTGGCCCTTGTCTTTCTATGGCCGATGTCTTCATTTTTCGAAGTTTCGTATCCCTTCCATTTTTTTCTCTCTGATTGGTGTTACATAGAGGATGGTTGCCTAGTTGTACTTCCTCATAAAACAATAATCACCACCACTTATTGCTCCACTTTGCCTCACATTTCAGAAAGGGGGTATATTCTGTCAGTAGTTAGCATATGTTATGGCACAGCCAGTTTTCCGCAGTTTGGCCCAGTAGTTTGTACATACTATCCCATACCTGCTAACCCTTCCGATTTACCCAGAAACTTTCTCGTTTTTAACTCTTATTCAGCTTTTCCAATTTATTTTTACTTCCTATTTTTTACCAATATAACCTCTAGTACGGCCAATACTCTTCCCCTAGGATAAAAGATAAATTCTTATCTGCTTGTGTAATTTACAAAACCTAATTTTCAAGCGTATTTATTTGATGCTTTATTTCGTGGGGGTTTTGTCCGTCGCTTTCATGTATTGTGTTTCTTGCTCACCACAGCAGCGTGTGCACTTTATACAACTGGGGATTCGGGGCGACAATCGTCCTGCAAGCAAGAGAGGCCAGCGCCCGCTAGAAACTCAATCGGGACGAAAGAATGAGTTTGTTATTGTGTTCGCGCACTGTTAACATCGTTTCTATGCATAGTTTTGTCGGAGTTGTAGGCCACGTGTTTTTTCTTGCATTTCTATGCTTTCCCCCTGTGTCAAAGTTGTATATTAATAATGTATGGGACATATTGAATTGTTTTGTATGTGGTAGTTTCGTGTATTTAAGTGCATAATTTTAATGAGTTGAATGTTTTTAACAGGGTTGTTTCGGTGACAGTTTCTGGTATTTTCTTTTTTCGTTATGGCCGAAAAATATAACAAACATTATCTCCAAGTGTTCAGAGATACCTATAAATTTCAGTTCGTTACCGTCTGATGGAGGAAACTATCATATTTTCTTGCGTAATTAACACCCTTGCATAATTTACGTATACCAATATTTGTGGGTCCAAAGTGGAGAAAAAGAAATGTTCACATATTTGACGCACCCATAACTTAACACATCCATCACGCAGCTCCGGATGCTTTTTGAAATAAAGATGTCAAGTACTCAAGTAGCAGGCTTCCTATTATGAAAGCGGGCATTCCAAATACAAGCAACGTGCTGTTATTAACCTGTTACAAAGTATCGACTTCATAGTCGTAGCAATGATATAATGTAATGGTTTTGTAAGAAAATATTTTCCACCTTTTTATTTTGCCTTTGGCAATTTATATTATATTTATATTATCATGTTTCGATCATCATCAGCTGTATACACAAAAGCTTAGATAAAAAAGCATTAAAGTAAGCACATAATAAAATCCTTGTTAACTTTAAAACTATTGTTAGTAAAGGACGTATGGGTTGGAAGGGGGGCGGGTTGTGTTGCTGTGGGAAATGTACGGGTGTTACAAGGAAGTTAATTTAAAAACTTCTATCTTATTGAGCTAAAATTTATCTTTTAAGTCCCGAAGGTGTAGTTAAATTCACTTATTGTTGTGGGTGTTGTAGAAGAAATGTTTTTAACTAGAATGTGCTTATTCTTTCATTGAATTCTAGTCTTCTTCCTAGTCGCATTGTACTGTGCTGGAAAATGTGTTGAAAAGGTTGATCCACTTGTTTGTCCTTCACTAAGTTCAAAAGGTTTTTGTTTTTCCTCGTTGCTTTACGTCGCACCGACACAGATAGGTCTTATGGCGACGATGGGACAGGAAAGGGCTAGGAGTGGGAAGGAAGCGGCCGTGGCTTTAATTAAGGTACAGCCCCAGCATTTGCCTGGTGTGAAAATGGGAAACCACGGAAAACCATTTTCAGGGCTGCCGACAGTGGGGTTCGATCCTACTATCCCCCGAATACTGGATACTGGCCGCACTTAAGCGACTGCAGCTATCGAGCTCGGTAGTTCAAAAGGTGGATTCACTGTTGGTTTAAGTTAGTTGTGTTCAGACATTTCAGGTTGGATAGCTTGTTGCACGATCTGTAACCGGCAGAAAAATATGCGCCAGTTAGTTGAAATAATCTCCGGAAGTGTTGTCTAAGGAATTGTTTTGTGTTAAAATAATGGAAAAAGATTGAGAAATATTTTTACTTACCCCTGTCCGATTCACTTTCTTGCTTTAATGCTTTTTTATCTAAGCTTTTGTGTATACAGCTGATGATTGCAAAGCAAATGAAACATATACTGTTATTTTTAATGATATTATAAATTGCCAAAGGCAAACTAAAGGTACGATTAGGTGGAACCATGTGACCTTGCCGCAGTGGGGAGGCTTGCGTGTTCCAATGATGCAGATAGCCGAGCCGCAGGTGCAACCATATCGGATGGGTATCTGTTGAGAGACCAGACTAACGAATGGTTCATCGAAAGGGGGGTAGCAGCCTTTCGATAGTTGCAAGGGCGGCAGTCTAGATGATTGACTGATATGGCCTTGTAATAATACTCAATATGGCCTAGCTGTGTTGGTACTGCTACACGGCTGAAAGCAGCGAGAAACTACAGCCGTAACTAACTCCCGAGGACATGCAGCTCTCTCTGTATGAATGATGTACTGATGATGGCTTCCTCCCGGGTAAAATATTCCGGAGGTAAACTAGTCCCCCATTCGGATCTCCGGGTGGGGACTACACGAGAGGGGGCGATCATCAGGAAGATGGATACTGACATTCTGCGAGTCAGAGCGTGGAATGTTAGAAGTTTGAATCGTTGTGGTAGGTTAGAGAACCTGAAAAGGGAGATGGATAGGCTAAAGTTAGATGTAGTTGGTATAAGTGAAGTACGTTGGCAGGAAGAACAAGATTTTTGGTCAGGCGACTACCGAATTATCAACACAAAATCAAACAGAGGAAATGCAGGAGTTGGTTTAATAATGAATAAGAAAATAGGGCAGCGGGTAAGCTACTACGACCAGCATAGAGATAGAATTATTGTCGTCAAGATAGACACCAAACCAATGCCCACCACAATAGTGCAGGTCTATATGCCTACTAGTTCAGCGGATGATGAAGAAATCGAAAGAATATATGAGGAGATAGAAGATTTAATACAATATGTAAAAGGTGACGAGAATCTAATTGTGATGGGAGACTGGAATGCAGTGGTAGGCCAAGGAAGAGAAGGTAATATAGTAGCAGAATTTGGATTGGGACAAAGGAACGAAAGAGGAAGTCGGCTGGTTGAATTCTGCACTGATCATAATTTAGTCCTTGCCAATACTTGGTTCAAACACCACAAACAACGGCTGTATACATGGACGAGACCTGGAGACACTGCAAGGTATCAAATAGACTTCATTATGATTAGGCAGAGATTCAGAAACCAGGTGTTGGATTGCAAAACTTTCCCAGGAGCAGACGTGGACTCTGACCACAACTTGTTGGTCATGAAATGCCATCTGAAGTTGAAGAAATTGAAGAAAGGAAAGAATGCAAAAAGATGGGATCTAGACAAGTTGAAAGAAAAGAGTGTGAGGGATTGTTTCAAGGAACATGTTGCACAAGGACTAAATGAAAAGGCTGAAGGAAGCACTATAGAGGAAGAGTGGAGGGTCATGGAAAATGAAGTCAGTAGGGCTGCTGAAGAAATGTTAGGAAGGAAGAAAAGATCAACTAAGAATCAGTGGATAACTCAGGAGATACTAGTCCTGATGGATGAACGACGAAAATACAAGAATGCTAGAAATGAAGAGGGCAGAAAAGAATACAGGCGATTAAGGAATCAAGTGGATAGAAAGTGCAAGGTAGCTAAGGAAGAATGGCTGAAGGAGAAGTGCAAGGATGTCGAAGGCTGTATGGTCCTGGGTAAGGTAGATGCTGCATACAGGAAAATCAAGGAAACCTTTGGAGAAAGGAAATCGAGGTGTATGAATATTAAGAGCTCAGATGGAAAGCCACTTCTAGGGAAAGACGACAAAGCAGAAAGATGGCAGGAGCATATCCAGCAGTTGTATCAAGGTAAAGATGTAAATAATTTGGTTCTGGAACATGAAGAGGCTGTTGATGCTGATGAAATGGGGGACCCAATTTTGAGGTCAGAGTTTGACAGAGCTGTGAGTGACCTCAATAGGAACAAGGCACCTGGAATTGATGACATTCCCTCTGAATTACTGACTGCCTTAGGAGAAACCAGCATGGCAAGGTTATTTCATTTAGTGTGCAAGATGTATGAGACAGGAGAAGTACCATCCGATTTTCGGAAGAATGTTGTTATACCTATTCCCAAGAAAGCCGGTGCTGACAGGTGTGAAAACTACCGCACCATTACTTTAGTATCTCATGCCTGCAAAATTTTAACACGTATTATTTATAGAAGAATGGAAAAACAAGTTGAAGCTGAGTTGGGAGAAGATCAATTTAGATTCAGAAGAAATGTAGGCACACGTGAAGCAATACTGACTTTACGTCTGATCTTAGAGGATCGAATCAAGAAGGACAAGCCCACGTACATGGCATTCGTAGATCTAGAAAAGGCATTCAATAATGTTGATTGGACCAAGCTATTTATGATTCTGAAGATGATAGGGATCAGATACCGAGAATGAAGAATTATCTACAATCTGTATAAAAATCAGTCTGCATTGATAAGAATAGAGGGCTTTGAAAAAGCAGCAGCAATCCAGAAAGGAGTGAGGCAAGGCTGCAGTTTGTCCCCTCACCTTTTCAATGTTTACATAGAACAGGCAGTAAAGGAAATCAAAGAGAAATTTGGAAAGGGAATCACAGTCCAAGGAGAGGAAATCAAAACCTTGAGATTTGCCGATGATATTATTTTATCTGAGACTGCAGGAGATCTCGAAGTTGCTGAATAGTATGGATAAAGTCTTGGGTAAGGAATACAGGATGAAAATAAATAAGTCCAAAACAAAAGTAATGGAGTGCAGTCGAACGAAGGCAGGTGATGTAGGAAATATTAGATTAGGAAATGAAGTCTTAAAGGAAGTAGATGAATATTGTTACTTGGGTAGTAAAATAACTAACGATGGCAGAAGTAAGGAGGACATAAAATGCAGACTAGCACAAGCAAGGAAGAGCTTTCTTAAGAAAAGAAATTTGCTCACTTCAAACATTGATATCGGAATTAGAAAGATGTTTTTCAAGGCTTTCGTGTCGAGCGTGGCATTGTATGGAAGTGAAACATGGACGATAACTAGCTCAGAAAGAAAGAAAATAGATGCTTTTGAAATGTGGTGTTACAGAAGAATGCTGAAGGTGAGATGGATAGATCGAATCACGAATGAAGAGATACTGAATCGAATTGGTGAGAGGAGATCAATTTGGCTAAATTTGACGAAAAGAAGAGATAGAATGATACACATCTTAAGACACCCAGGACTTGTTCAGTTGGTTTTTGAAGGAAGTGTAGGTGGTAAGAACGGTAGGGGTAGACCAAGGTATGAATATGAGGAGCAGATTAGAGCAGATGTAGGAAGCAATAGTTACGTAGAAATGACAAGGTTAGCACAGGATAGAGTGGCATGGAAAGCTGCATCAAACCAGTCTATGGACTGATGACTCAAACACAGGTGGAAATTTTCTTACGGAACCATTAGACTGTTATTAGCTGGCAGGAAATCCCACTGCACTAGTTTAATGAGTGTTCTGGGTGTACAGGACACTCTGTGATCTCAAAATTGTCAGTCCACAGTATTAAAGTAATACTGCATCATACAAACTCGCGATCAGTTACGCCGAAACATACGGGAATAGGGCAGCGGGCAGCAAGTATTCAGTGTCCACATGAAATGTGCGTTACCGCGATAACAGAAGTGCACTTCAAGCGTCCAACAAGTCTTGTAAAGCATTTCGTGGACCAAAAAGCGGCAAGTTTCCACATGTAGAGGAGGATCTGCTTAAATATATGAATTTGTCATGCAACGTTGGATAAGCCTAAGCCGTTTCTCACGAAATTCTATATTTTAAAGAATGGGAAATAGCCGCTGCATATGAAATCAGTGTCTCCGATTTGAAGGTTAGCCGAGGTTTGATTAATTTTATGAAGAGAAATGGACTTTCTCTGCGATGAAGAACAATATTATGCCAAAAAATTACTAACGATTTCAACCATTTTCATCGCTTTGTGATTGAGAAGCATAAAGTGAAGGAATATTTGATCTCCCTTTTTGGAACCGCAGGTCAGACGCCAGTCAGTTTCCATATGCCACAAAGTCGAACAGTTGATAAGAAAGGAACATACAGTGTTATCATACGCACTACCGGAAGCAAAAAACAACAATGTACTGCAATGCTTACTGTAACAGCTGATGGCAGAAAGCTTGCACCTTACATTGTTCTAAAATGAAAAACAATGCCTAAAGCAAAATTTCTGCAAGTGATCCATGTTCGTATTCAAGAAAAAGTGTGGATGGACACGTCACTCGTACAAGATTGGATACGAATGGTTTCGGGTAATGTAGCAGGGTCCCTCCTTTGATGCCCGGCCCTTCTTTTGTTGGACAGTTTTTTTGCCGGTATGTCATTGTTATGACATTACATGAATTGTACTTTATTAGTTCATATTTATTTCACTTCAGGTCGGATTGTCAGCTCGTAATGGGAAGAATATTTTCCAGTGTCGGTACTTCAAACCCACATGTATAACTTACCTGATGAACCTATTTGACTTTTCAGAAAAAATCTCACGCCGGAATTTTATGCCAAATGACGATAACTGCAAATGAGTTGAACCAACTGTGTTTATATTATATGCGGTGTATCGTTTAAATGTAAATGAATAGTTAATCATTTGTAAATATCTGAATTCCTTGAATAATTTACGCAGCCAAAGTTTTCGCCTGTATTTTTTGTCAAAAAACTGCGTTAATTACGCGAGAAAATACGGTACTATGCATTTTGTTGCGTGTGTCGGTGTGACATAAATATTATTATTCGTATGTGTCATAAATGAGAATGATTAGGTACATTTTCTTGTAACCATTTTTGTTTTTTTAGTTAAAGATTTTAAATTTAGTGGTCAATTTGCATTGTAACCATAGGATATGTATGCCTTTTGTCCTGACCTTTTTTCACCTTGTCCATGGTGGAATATATGTGATGAAATCCCAAAAAAAAAATCTTCCTATTTTTTGTTTCTAAAAGTTGGCAGGTATGCTATCCTGAGCAAGGTTTCCTCCCAAAATGTCCACTCATGGTAAGCAAACAGTAATTGTTTTGAAGCCTCAGGGTTCCTATTTCATTATTAGACCTGGATAATGAGATTTACACAATTATGTATTCCACAATGACAGAAGGTACCAAAAAATCTGATACACATACAGATGATTGTAGATTGGTGTAAACAAATGTAGGGTTGGATTTTCTTTCTTTTCCTCATTCTGTGGTGGTCAGGTTATTTTGTAACTGGTATGCCTCCAGTGCTGTCACAAGTCAACAGGGGTCAAGTGGGAGGCCATATGCCTTGTGAACAAAGCACACGTGTTATGCCATTCAAACTGGATACTGTATGGTAGTGGATAGAAGATTGGCAAACAGGTGGTGAGCAAATCCTGAGAGACTATCAAAGGGCAAATAGGGGGGATTCACCCCTTTTATATTTCTTAGGTAACATTCACATTTTTAGTTATTGTAAGTGCCGATTGCAGAAACAGTATTTAGATGTTTACTGGTAAACAATGTCGAAGTATGGCTGCAGCATTGCAAAGACGTTATTTATCATTTACATACTGTCTAAAACGGATATTCGGCCAGCCATGTTTAAATACTGCCGAGAACACTGTTTAACCTCAAATTTTAGGAGTGAATCACAGAGTTTATGAATGCACCATGAATCATATATTTTGTATTATGTTGAGACGATACCAGGAAGAAAGGTTAGTTTGACTGCCTCCTGTGAGTCGTCTGCTGAAAATCACAGCAATTCATTTGAAATGTATGGGGAGGTACAGTTTAAAATAAGACTTTGCTTTTCAACAGATCATATAAGGAAATTATTTCTTGAGCCTGACACAAGGGACAGTCCGGTAAATATCAACTTTACTACAATTATTGGCAGCCGATATATTTTTATTATATTTGGGTTAATTTTCCTGGAATTATAGGTCACTACATCCATATCAGAATAAATTGTCCCTATTGTCAGAGGGCTGTCGCATTTATCATCCGGGAGGGATTCAGTTATATTTACTGCCAAGCAAGTACACACAATAGGAAAAGGCAAGAAGTGCCGTAGCCATAATAACAGGCCCCAGTATTGGCCTGGTGTAAAAATGGGAAAACTATGGAAAACAATCTTCAGGGGTGCTGGTGGTGCGTTTCGAACCTACGATCTCCAGAATGCAAGCTACATCTATATAGCCCATACAACTGTTTTGGTTACACAGTATTATAGTTTCATCTTCCCTTCGCTGATGCTATTTAGATTATACTCACCATAAAAACACTATAGTCAAATCTAAGTTTCCTTGTACGGTGGAGTGTGTCTTTAGTCTCAATAATATGAGAATTCATTTTAACCGAAAGCGATATTATCTGTGTGCAAGTGATGTGTTATGTGTAGGAAGACTTAATGTTAGGAGCGAGTGCATACAAATTCTATTGGTTGTGACAAGCAGAGTGTTACATGGAAGATACTTCTATTTCCACTTTTGAATCAGTATTGAAACTTTAAACGACTTCTAGCTAAACAACAGCTGAATATTGTTTATGCATTGGAGCATCGTGCGTATCTTAAGACGTTATTTTCGTAGACTTTGTCTTAGGCTTAAAACTAGTCATAGTTTTGGCAATCAGCCCTAAGAGTTACATAGTTGATTTCTTTTTGAATTGTTGAAGTTCCTAAAAGATTTAACTCTTATGGATTATAGATTATAAAAGTAATGTACAAAAATTTCTTCAAAATATATTAAAGGACATAGATTTGTAAATTATTCTGTGTTGTTTAAAACAATTAGTACATGTTTTACTTTTCATGATAAGGTAATCTCCAAAACCTAAACATTTGAATACAGTTACCTGTCTGCGACTGGAAGCATTAACATAAAAGCACCTTAACACTTGTTTACATTAAACTACCATTGCTGTCAATGCCTGTACATGGGATTTACAGTAATAGATGCCTATAGCTTTGAAATTAACATAATACTATAGAATGTACAAAATATAGTTTTAAGTATCATATTATTTTAATTTCCCTTAGTTGTGTGTTGTGAGTAAATAGTAGCATCTCTGTTAAAGGTACATTCACTCAAAGAATCGTGCAAGTCTTGGCTTCCAGCTTGGAGTTAATCATTTAGCTGATCGCACAGACTTGGAACTGAAGGCACTTCGTGGTCGTCAGTACAGTGAAGGCTATAACGGTGGTCAGCCTTTCCCATATAAGAATGTCAAGGATATGGTTGATAGTTTACCTGAAAGTTTGGATTGGAGGTTATATGGAGCTGTTACTCCAGTTAAAGGTAAGTAAATACTAAATTTTAAATTTGATAGAAATGGTGTTACTGTTAAATTTTTGATCGTAAAGTACTAAAATACTTTATTTTGAAATTCTATGTCACCGTGATGTGTACCACTAGGTGGGGAGTATCTGTGGGTTTATTATCTTTGGGGAAAAAATGTAACCCTTAGCGGACAAATTTTTTTCTTGTGCAGTACTGCACTAGTCGTTTTTTTTTTTTCCTTCAAAAAAGCTCTATATTTACAATGAAGGTATAATGAAGAGGCAAAATTTGACTCAAAATATTATGAATTAATTTGTCACTCTAGATACACACTATAAGCAATAAACATGTAGTTGAAGGACAGTTTGTCCCTTTCCTACTTATATTTCTTCTCCATGTGGTACTTCTCGAATCATTCATTTGTATTTTTTCTCTTGCATAGCGGTTAGTCTCATCAATTTGTTGTACCAATTCTTCCATAAAAAATTCAGCAGGAGTAGATGATTTCTTACCTGCGGGAGGTGAGAAACCACTAATCAAACTGTGTGGTTTCTTTACAAAGTTCAGATCAGCTGGGCGATAAACTCTCCAACCGTTGTCTGGTTCACTAGTATTTGTATCGCTTTCATTCTCACTTTCAACTACTTCCTTTTCACTAGAATGGTCATCACGCTCAGAAACATCAAACTCGCTGCCCACAATTAATAATTCATCATCACTGCTGTCAGTTTCATCTAAAAAAGGAGCTATATCAGACGAAGTAGCACTAACCTGTCTGCGCACCGCCATTTTCACAGCTGGCTAATGTAAACAACAGCTCGTTCTTTATTTATCTGTAAAACTCATAAAACAAAGTTTTAACGCATGTAGAAGGCTGTGACATTCCTAAAGGTTCTATAAAATAACTATAGATAAAAGCAGCACACATAATTGCTTCAGATCAAGGGTTATGAATTTCATGTTGTTGGTCTGTATTGAACTGAGAATAACATGTGAATAATAACACAGTAAAGGTTTCCACCTATTCAATACTAATATGTATTTACAATATTTTAAATGACATGGAACTAGTTTCGACCCACCTAGGGGTCATCATCAGCCATATTAACGCATAAACAACTCTTGTCCAATCCTAAAACATGTTATTTTAGCGGTAAGAATCTTTTGGATTTATAATTTATAAAGTGAAGTGTGGTAATGAAATGAAAAATGAAAAATTATTAATTATTACTCACCTGTACCATACTAACATTTTTCATTTCATTACCACACTTCACTTTATAAATTATAAATCCATAAGATTCTTACTGCTAAAATAACATGTTTTAGGATTCGACAAGAGTTGTTTATGCGTTAATATGACTGATGATGACCCCTAGGTGAGTCGAAACTAGTTCCATGTCATTTAAAATATTGTAAATACATATTAGTATTGAATAGGTGGAAACCTTTACTGTGTTATTATTCATATGTTAATTGCTTCAGACGTGTATATACTAACTGTGGAAACCGCTGGCAGGTATATCCCGACATACGTCCCCAACAGGAAACTGGGATGTCGGGAAATGCCCGACAGTCGTCCGCTGAGGGTTAAAGGCAATAATTCAGTAAATATAAAGTTTAGATGGTCACTTGTTATGCATTTCAAAGAGGTTATCTTTTGGTTCATACTGGGAGGAATTATTGACACTTCAACATTCTTCTTAAAGAACTACTGTTCTATAATGGATCATAATAGTACTATACTTCTCTTGTGGAATCATGAAACAAACATTTTAAAGCTTCTGAAAAACTTTCCACAGACAGAATGGATAAGTAGAACATTTTGGATGTAGTACATTCTCACATCATACATGTGTGAAAGAAGTATTTTTTTTTTTGCAGGTTTAGAAACTGCTCATTTGTGAACAAGTGACAGTCAAAATAGATTAGAATACTCTCATACTTGAAACTGGGGGGAGATTATTCATTTATTGAATGAAATTCAAATTGTTTCTGATACATGCACTTAATTTTCCTTATTATAATTCGTTTGTCTATTACTACGTGAAACATAATAAATAGCAAAACATATTAAATAAATAATCTCATATCATATGCATGTGAAGGAAATAATTTTTTCAGCTGTTGTAGAACCTGCTCATTCACAAACAAGTGAAAGTCAGTATAGGGTAGAATATTCCCATATCACCTGAAACTGAGGAAAGACTACTTGTTTATTGAATGAACTCGAAATTGTTTTTGTTAAGTTTAATTTTCCTTATAATAATTAGTTTTTCTATTACTACATTCAACATTACAACTAAACAATATAAATAAGTTTACAAAAGCAGTTATTTTGTCCTAGATGTTATAGAGTGTTATATATTCTTGGGGACAAACATGTACCCTACCCTTGAAAATAAAAATGCAAAATGAACTACGTCTAGTGCTTGCTGGGGAAGTTACTGTGTGGGACTTGAATCTTTTATGGTGATTTATTTTGTCTTTTTAAAGTTTGTGAACTGCCAAGTCTGTTCTCACGATCCACCGGTAGATCATGGTCATCATGTTGCTGGCCCTTTGTATAACTGTTAAGGATGTGTTGAGTTGGTGGTTTTCTACTCTTAGTAGTTATGCAGTTAATAGCCCTAGTATCTTGTAAATAAGTTGAGGGTTTACTGCTGCTGATATTTATGTTTTGTGCAGATCAGTCCGTATGTGGATCTTGTTGGAGCTTTGGTACTACAGGCGCCATAGAAGGAGCATACTTCTTGAAATATAATCAGTTGGTTCGTTTGTCTCAGCAGGTAAGGACAAAATACGTTGGTTACTAGCATGAATTTCTTCTGTTCTATAGTAATGATGGTATTTTGCTTTGTCACCAATTTATGAATAGTCAGAACTGGTTAAGACGTCCCTCTCTAGCATGTTTCCCTGTTTATTATGCCATTATTCTTAAGTTCCAGGTCATGTCCTATTAAATACATGCTAAAGAAACCTGGATAGCACATTTGTCACTCTTTAGTAAGTTCTTGACTCCCACCATAAGAAATTTAAATTAGCTTTCCTGGCTACGTTGCACCTTAAATTTAACAGCAACATTGTTTTTCATTTTTTAACACCGTTCCCTCTTTATGACCTGGGCAAGAACACGAAAGGCACATGTCAGCAAACATTTCAAGATTGTATCAGTCAAGTGACACTAAAGAACCTAACATGCTCAGGAAGGAGTTGAGATGCTATTGTGGGAAGGAGTAGTAGTTAGTGACCACCAGTTAGAAAGGGATGGGCAAGGTGCAGCAATTTGATGTTCGGATGTCGATCTGCTCTGGACTAAGAATGAGTTGGTCTGAGTAGTCTCTCAGTTTAGAAAAATGGGTAGATACATGTAATTTACTCCACTGTGAAAGTGAGTATACATTTCAACAAGGAAGTATTTGACTTGTTTTTGTGTGCTTTCATGGGTATTGGTTTGTGCAGACAGAATTGTGGATGTTTGACTGTCACTGTGCCCTGTAATCAAAAAGTTTTGATTTTGATTATTATGTTGAATACTAGCGATGCTATGATGAATTTCAGAGGTATCATAGATATTGTACATGAGCTGTTCACTATGGAATGTGGTAAAACTGATTGTGGACCGAAATGAGACTGTTGCTTTTTTGTTCTTTTTTTTTCTTTCCTGGGATTATCCAGGTTCCTACTTAATCTGCCTACAATTCCCACTTCAATGCTGAAAATCTCTCATTAGTGGCTCCCTCTGTTGTTAAGATACGAGAATTTACAATGGGAGAATGGGAGAAACACTTTTGGACCGAGCGAGTTGGCCGTGCGGTTAGGGCTGTGTAGCTTGCATTCGGGAAATTGTGGGTTCAAATCCCACCATTGGCAGCCCTGAAGATGTTTTTCAACATTTCCCCATTTTCACACCAGCAAATGCTGGGGCTGTACCTAACGCCACAGCCACTTTCTTCCCAATCCTGATCCTTTCCCACCATTTTGTCGCCAAAAACCTTTGTGTTAGTGCAATGTTAAACCACTGGCCAGGAAAAAAGAAAGGTCTTTGGGAGCTTAACAGACCAGTTATTGGCTAACCTATTCCTAGATGTATTACAGATCATTGGTCAGTTATTGTTGATGTACCAAGATTGCAGGTTCAAACGCAGCAGACGTAGTCAAATTTTTGAAAGGCAGAAAGAAGTCCATTCGGCACTTCCTCTCGTCAGATACTGGTATGCAAAAGAACTCTGGCAGGACATTTGATGTTTGTTTATTAATTAAAACTGTCATAACCTGGCAAGTTGGCCGTGTGATTTGGGGCGCGCAGGTATAAGGTTGCATCCGGGAGATTAGCGGGTTCGAATCCCACTGTCGGCAACCCTGAAGATGGTTTTCCACGGTTTCCCATTTTCACACCAGGCAAATGCTGGAGCTGTACCTTAATTAAGGCCACGGACGCTTCCTTCCCAGTCCTAGACCTTTCCTATCCCATCGTCGCCATAAGACCTATTTGTGTCGGTGCAACGTAAAGCAAGTAGCGGAAAAAAAACCTGTCAGTCTGCCTAACAGTTCTCATTTCTCTGCCATGTGATGGAGTAAAACAGAATGTCCAAGAAAATGTTTAGTCTGTCCTTAGAGCAGCCATTCATAGATACAGTTAAAGGCCATCTTGAAGGGAGAGTAGTTTTAACTCAATATTACCGGGCGAGTTGGCCGTGCGCGTAGAGGCGCGCGGCTGTGAGCTTGCATCCGGGAGATAGTAGGTTCGAATTCCACTATCGGCAACCCTGAAAATGGTTTTCCGGGAGGAAACTCATTGGTTTGCGTTGGCTATGAGTGGCGCCATTGTGTGAGAAACACCATAGGTCTGCGTTATCTGTACCAAGTACAATACTTTTGAGTAGTACCGTCTTGTGTGGAACACCGTGAGTTTCGCTACTTTTGATTAGTACCCCAACATGCCAATACCATGGTTCTACTTTACTCGCGACATGTACCATTCTGTGGGGCCTTAGACATGGATTTTGCACCCCTTTCGACATCAAGCATCGTGCTTTATGAGTGGTCCCTTGGTCACTAATCAATTATGTATGATCTTTGAGTCTGATCCACTGTATTTTGGTTGTTTGTTTCTTTTTTTTTTTTTTTTGTTGGGTTCATGTCCATCCATTCATTCTTCATGACGACATTATTATTATTTTTTGGTCAGTGGATGAATTTGACATTTTTGTTCTTTCATTTCGTACCATTAGGGGCCGATGACCTCGATGTTAGGCCCCTTTAAACAACAAGCATCATCATCATCATCACACTCTGTACGACTGGGCAAGTTGACCGTCTGGTTAGCGGTGCACAGCTATAAGCTTGCATCCGAGAGATAGTGGATTCGAACCCCATTGTCGGCAGCGCTGAAGATGGTATTCCGTGGTTTTCCACATGCTGGGCCTGTACCTTAAGACCTAAGGCACTCCTAGCCCTTTCCTATCCCATCGTCGCCATAAAACCTATCTATGTCGGTGCAACGTAAATCAAATAAAAAATACTCTGTACGCAGCAGTAATCCTATCTACCGGAGATGAGGGGCGACAGAAGACACAAAGCACATCACGACAAACAATGGTCAATGTAATGTTATTGTTGATCAATGTTATGAGCTTTCTATATTGTAGGCCTTCACATTTAGTTTTCTTTCGACTCTGATTTGTAAAATATTTTATACCATAAACTGTAGTTTCTTATTCTCCGACTTTACATACCGATTTTCATTAAATACTGTTTACCCATTTTCTCGTTACTCGGCGCTGATATGGACTTAGTAACAAAAATCCAAATTCATGAATATCCTTGTGATCATAGCCAGTACGGTAACAATGTATAAGACATGAATAATAGGAAATTTAATACTATATAACCTTAGTTATGTAGCATTCATCAATTACACCTCTAATAAGAAATATTTGAGAATTACATTTTAGGCCTTCCCCTAAACTACCATTTCACTCAGCGTGAATAAAATAATGTACAGCCTAGACTATAGCAAATTCTTTCCTGACTTTGCACACCGATTTTCATCAAGATAGGACTACTAATAACAATATTTTGAGAATTACATTTTAGGCCTTCCCCTAAACTACCATTTTTCTCAGCGTGAATACAATTATTGATAGCCTAGATTGTAGCAACTTATTCCCCAACTTTGCATACCAATTTTCTTTAAAATACGACCACTAATAACATAAATAGTTGAGAATTCAATTTTAGACCTTCCCCTAAACTACTATTTCACTCAGCGTGAGTAAAATGATTTATAGCCTAGATTGTAGAGGCTCATCCTCCGACTTCACATACCGATTTTCATTAGACCACTAATAACATAAATAGTAGAGAATTCAATTTTAGGCCTTCCCCTAAACTACCATTTCACTCAGCGTGAGCAAAATGATTTATAGTCTAGATTGTAGAGGCTCATCCCCCGACTTCACATACTGATTTTCATTAAATTCTCTTCAACCGTTTTCTCGTGATGCGTGTACATACATACAGACAGACAGAAATTACGGAAAAGTAAAAAGTGCATTTTCTTGTTACTATGGACATGACCGATACAGAAATACCATTATTTTCAAATTCTGAGCAATGTACAGGCAAAACTCTTATTTTATGTATATAGATTTTATTTATGGTAAATTATATTTATTAATGTATTTATTTATGTACTTAGAGCTAGTTTTTCGTTCATTGTTTACGCTGTGTTCTGAACAAGTTTTTGTTGGCCTATTGTATTTTTAGGACTATTGGTAGTAGTCAAAGGAGTATCTAGTTATCAGATGTCAAAGCAATTAATGTTCTTTCCTACACATATCCTGATGAAAGGAATATAATTAACCCCCTGAAGGTCACGGCGCAATATATTGCGTGTCGCAGTTTGAAGTGATATATCTTCATAACTGTATGTCTTTGGACAATGATTAAAAAACGGATAGCTCCCTACATCTGTTGGCTATATTTTTAAGTCCTTAGGTTATTATCACCACGGGGAGCGCTGGAAATGAAATGTTTTTAAGCAGATGTCTTCAGCTTTAGCGAGTCAATTGCAAACAGTTGAACATGGCTGCGCAAAGGCAAGTTGACTTGCTTACAAGCGACGATACAGTTCGTGAAATTCTTATGAATACTGAAAGTGATTGTTCACTATTTGAAGACAGTGATGAAGACGATGTAGGAGGTATATTTGGAAATAATTCAAGTGGTGAAGACTTCAGTGAAAGTGAGAATGAGGTCTTACAGCCGCCACGCCCGAAGCGAACGAACGTAAATAAAGCGCCTAGTAATCACAGAGTTTGGGAAGACGAGACTATAACTAACCAATTCACGCCAACCGCTTTTAACATTGATGGCAGTAAGTCAGGAATTCAGAATGTTTCACTGACGAAAAATTCTTCAGAAATTTACATTTTCAAAAAATTGTTGTCCGCCTCTGTAGTGTAGTGGTTAGTGTGATTAGCTGCCACCCATAAAGGCCCGGTTTCGATTCCCGGCCCTGCCACGAAAGTTGAAAAGTGGTACGAGGGCTGGAACAGGGTCCACTCAGACTCGGGAGGTCAGCTGAGTAGAGGTGGGTTCGATTCCCACCTCAGCCATCCTGGAAGTGGTTTTCTGTGGTTTCCCACTTCTCCTCCAGGGAAATGCCGGTGTGGTACCTAACTCAAGGCCATGGCCGCTTCCTTCCCTCTTCCTTGCCTATCCTTTCCAATCTTCCCATCCCCCACCAAGGCCCCTGTTCAGCATAGCAGGTGAGGCCTCCTGGGCGAGGTACTGGTCATTCTCCCCAGTTGTATCCCCCGACCCAATGTCTCACACTCCAGGACACTGCCCTTGAGGTGGTAGAGGTGGGGTCCCTTGCTGAGTCTGAGGGAAAAACCAACCCGGAGGGTAAGCAGATTAAATAAGCAAGTAAAAAATTGTTCCTTGTACCTTGTTTTGAGGATTATCATACCAAAAAACCGTTACTAAAATGTTTCACAATTTTTGTGCTCAAACTAGTTGTTTGATGTCTTGTTAACATACTATGTTAAGTTCATTCGTTTCATAAAATATAATGCCTCTTGAGGGTTGTTTTGCAAACATGTGCAGTATACCTGAATTTTGGGGTGTGCAGTTGACTAAGAAACCTGACTCTCAAAGGGTTAAATGTGTTTACTTAGCACCATAATCTAATGCACTGAATAGAACAAAACATTACACACAACAAAAATGTCAAAAGTTTAAATCTGTTTTGATACGCAACTTGTCCCGACAAGCTGTGCAAGCAGCTACAAGGTTAACTTCCGTCTGAGCGCACACTCTGCTCTTTTTTCTGCTTGAGTTGGAGCACTGCTCATTGAGCTGAATTGTGCCTGCCTCTGATCTAGACGTTTCATATACTAATGATGCCAACTCCAACACTTCGAATATCACTATGATTCTTGGACAAAGCGATCAAATTACTGCAAGGGTTTAGGGTTTTGCATAGGACCCTTCCTTCCTTCCCACACGGACATGCTATTGTTTATCCACTTATGTGTTTCTATCCATATTCCTTTCTGTGTACGACTAGTTTATGTTTGGTTTATTCTAAATTTTTAGAATGGTACCCGACACTAATTTTCGGCTTTTCAAATGTTTTCAAACTTCATTTTAGTCACATTAAATTCTTTACTACTATTTCTTGCTCGTTTTTTATTCCATTACTCCTCTCTTTCTTTTTTAATTCTATTTGATTGCCATCTAATTATTTATACTATTATTGTTGCTCTAACTTAGATGTATTGGAAATTAACCAGGAAAACATGCAATGTTTTAGGCACTGATTGACTGCAGCTGGGGCTTTGGTAATAATGGTTGTGATGGTGGAGAGGACTTCCGTTCCTATGCCTGGATGATGAAACACGGAGGTATTCCCACAGAAGATGAATATGGTTCCTACTTGGGGCAGGTAAGGATGTGCCATGACTAGAAATAAATCTAAATCTTCCTGTTAAAAGATAAGTAGGAATTAGCTGTCAAGGACTGATGACCTTTGAGACTTGAATGGCAACCATGGAGTTCTAAGCAAAGTCTGATATTGGTTTTGGATGCCTGAGCCAGGCTCCTCTTTTTGTTCTTTCCTGCCTGACTTCCTTGATCCATTTGTGTTCTCTGATCCTAGTGGTATGAAAATATTAATTTTTCATTGTGCTGTGACATCTTCTTTGCAAAGAGTTCAAAATTCTCACTGAGGTTTCAAATACCTATCACTGTGGTCCGAACTCTACAACTTCATATTTGACATTTTGACACAGTCTGGTGAGTTGAAACACAGACATTCAACCAATTCTATGTTGTTATTCATATCCATTTATATTGATTGGGCACGATCTCAGAACCTGGTTGCCAACTCTCTTGTTTACATTCACCACATGGTTAATCTATTGTGCTGATCATGTATGGTTTGATGTAACATGGTTCAGTACAAACTGTATCCTGGAGAAAAAGGCTGGACTGGTGATTTTGTCAAGTTATTGTGGTGATGCTAGTGTAAAAGGGAAATAAGAACATTGTGTTACGTGCCAAAACAGCAAATGGATCTTACCCAACTGTATTTGTTCAGGTCCAAAAGAACTAGAGATTACCACAAGAAGATGAACAGTGCTTCATTTCAGAAATACAGTACAACCCCTATTTAGCGTTCTTACAGGGACCTGCTCTTTAACCTTATATGGAGATTTACCTTAAGTCGAGGTTTCAGTAGAAAGCACACCTTTTTCAGAAATCTTTGCCTGTGTTAACATAAATTGTACCATCACACATTATTTACACAGTAATAGTAATAAAATGAGGAGATATCTGCACACAGTACTGTAGTTACAACTTTGTACTGTTTGTGCTGAAGATTATTCTTGTGTTAAACTGCCCCTGCTATCTAAGCAAGAGACCTGTATTGAACCATAACTAGCTTTGGCTTAGATTGTTCTTCGAAAATAAATAAATAAATAAATAAATAAATAAATAAATAAATAAATAAATAAATAAATAAATGCCTTTAATTAAATAAATAATGCATGCATATGCATGTTACATTACAGCCTAATAAATTTGCTTTTTATGCACTATCATCAGATTAACAGGCCTATGCTATTTGCAGACCCAAGCTGAATAATTGCTGAAGGCATATACACAAGGAATTGTGGTTGCTAGACGATCGATCATGATGTCATACATCTTCATTGTACACTGTTACACCGTTTAACATTCAGTCTGCAAGACTCTGCAAATTAACTGAATGCTTCCATAATCCTCTATTAGTAAACAGCTCTGTAGCTTTATTTAGTTGCACACCTCTTTAACTTGGACTCCCTCAGCATCTCTTAGTTGGTTAAGAAATTGTTTTCAATATTATTTTGTAATATGTTTGCTATTATTTCTGATAATGCTGAGCCCATTGTTAACCCTTCTTTTTGACAGTAGATTTTTGGCAGTGAGTGCAAAACTGCTTCGCTTTAAGGTTCTTGTTATAAGGTTTACGCTATTTTCCATAAAAGTCGGAAAAGGTACCAAGCATGCAAAAAAACTCATTAAAATCAATATGAAACTGCAATTGGTTTGTTTAAAAATTTGTGCGAATGTTTTCCAAACAGTGGCTTACTCATTAGCACGGTATTTTCTAATTCCAATAGTCTCAACATGCATATTCAGTTTTCTTAAAAATTGTGGCAAAAGTTTCCTTTCTCTTACCTCAAACAGCGTCACCTAACCTCGGTTTACCACGCATGCATTATGAAAACATATAACACAATGGTGTCCGCTCACGTATCAATACGTGTTTCCAAGCACGCTGCTCTGCAGCCGATCACGTATGAATATGTGTTGGTGCAGCTCTGTCTTCTGATGCCATCTAACGGTTGTTGAGGAACTACTTGGAGGTTATCGTTGATGTACCTAAATTGTAGAAAATCTATGCATCTTTTAGTATTGGTTTTGCCCGTTTTAGTGCGTAAATGGCATTTGTGTTTGCCTTCGAATATCTCCTGTGTATCCATCAATGCTAGCACACAAAAATGGCAGCGCCGGTAAACATTGGATTGACTCCTAGTGATATTATACATGAATTATATGCTGATAATGTCATATGTATCCAGTGATTGTGAGAAGAGTGAAGATGAATTGTCTAATGATAATTCTAGTGCTAGTGTCTTGCATTAATGTTGAAGTGATGCGTTGAATGGCACGTTTATTGCACCATGCGAGCAATGACCTGTTGCTTCAGATAGCAAAGATGGTCTAGATGTAAGTACTGTTGATAATATTCTCCCTATTTCTGGCAATGAGTGGGCTAAGCAGGATATTATACTGTTTTTGGAGTCTTTCTTGGACACGCCTGGCGTTAAAATTTCGCACAGTGAGCCTGAAAATATCGGTTATGATGTCAAGTTGTTCGTTTGTAATGACTTGTTGCAGTATATGGTGGAGGAATCAAACAGATATCATTACCAGAATGCACCGAAATATAAAATCTCACCACAACTATAAAGTGGACAGATATAAGTGTGAATGGACCCAAAATTATTAAATTATGATACCCTGCAAAAACTCATGTCTCTGCCAAAACCTTCTGGCCGCAGGGGCCAGTTATACATCAGATGGGCCGGACAGCATTGTGTTAAGCTCCCTATAGAGCAATCGTAACTCTGAAATTTAACCTGATGCGAAAGTACATAACCTAACCTCTGAAATTAGTTATGCACTCCGTTGTATCTTGAGAAGAAGTATCAAATTCTTATTTTATTTCAGTTCATAGTATTAAAGTTAGGCAATCGTTTACTTCAGCTTTAATTTCTAAGGAGTTAACTATTGCTGTCAGAACATTTTCTACGAATATATTTTCTCCCAATCTTTGTTTACACCAGTCGGAATTGTGGGGAGGGGGAGAGCTCGCTCGTGCATGTACCGAGGAATCAGTATGGAAGATGATCAATGGCATTCGATATAAACGCTAGAGTAGATTGTATGAATATTGATAACGGAAAAACTAACATGCCCAAATTTGCCTGTAAAAACTGATGAATCGGTAAAAGGGTTCTCGTTGCAACCGAAGGATATTGCACAGATTAATCTAGGAGTTTTTGAAGGGCATAATATTGTCATTAAAACGAGGTTCTCTGCTACTGTACTAAAACGGCTGCGGTCGGATATGTATCAGAGTCTAACATCTGACTTTAGCTGTAAGTGCCTGCATTCTAAATTCCTCTTCTGCCTTGAATCATCCTTAGCAAGCTCATGACATCTTTTTGATAGGTTCTTAATGTCCCATAACCATAACTAATAGAAATAAATACTTGAGAATTTTAACAATTCCTTACACTAAATGCGGGTTTTGCTGTAATATGAATGATGTTAAATCGAATATAAAATTGCATTGTTCTTTTCAGTACTTGAAATTTGTAAAAATTCTTTTATTTATAACCGCTTATTCAATACATTACAATAAACTCATTGAATTATAATATAATTATAAATTTACTCATTCAGGACAAATATTTCATGTTTCCTATGGGAATCATCATCTATATCATCTGATGGCCAGGCAGGCATCAATTTTGGAAATGACAGTCCCTCATGGTGCATTGGCACTGCTGGTGGCTTCAAGTAGCCTATGCAGTGGCCTCCACGGTATGCACTAGCCTTGCGTCTTGGTGGGTGTGCTAAGTACCCAGCTGATGAGCCCAACTTAGCACACAGGGGTGAAACGCAGGCAACCAAGAATGAATTAGCTGGAAAATTTATAATGTCCAATAACGGACCATTATATTGGTATTATTAATCCTGAAGTGTCTAATATTGGGACATGTTTTGTTCGACATAGTGAACATCACATGTAATAAATATCATTTTTGGTCCGTATTGATGATATTTGATTGAAATAATAACATTAAGTTATTTATTAGACCACCTAATCAATACAAAATCGTCTTGGATGATTTATGTAAATTTGTTAACTAATAGTGGTACATGTTTCGCCTTCCCTGAAGGCATCATCAGCCATAGTCTTAACCTTAAATTAAAAATAAGCGTCTAAATAACATGTAGTAATGAAATGAATTTTAAAATCTTGAAGAGATTTGAAGTAAAATAACATAAAAATAACAATGATGGTTTGAAAATACAATGTGATGAGATATAATAGTGGAAGTATTAACAAAATTAACATTAGAAGGCTGCTAAAATAAGTGCAATGGATAAAACAACAGATTGTTATACAACAAGTAGTAAGATTGCATAAAAGTAAAGTTGATAGTTTGACGTTCAAATGATTCCACTTTTATATGCTTTTTCAACTAGAATATCTACAAACTCACAATTTACAACATTTGAACATCACTTCAAATTTTGAGATGGTCCATAGTGATCCTATTTGAAACTGTTCTTCAACTTCTATTCACCAACTTCATATCCTCAACGTGTTCTACAACTTCACCATATGCATCTGACTTTCGTCTTTTATCTTCAAGATCATGATTAACTTTGGATCTCTCGACTAACTTTGACTTTTATTCTCTCTTCTTTAATTTGATTATATACGATTTTTTGCCATCATCTAATTATAACCGCCAGACTATCAACTTTACTTTTATGCAATCTTACTACTTGTTGTATAATAATCTGTTGTTTTATCCATTGCACTTATTTTAGCAGCCTTCTAATGTTAATTTTGTTAATACTTCCACTATTATATCTCATCACATTGTATTTTCAAACCGTCATTGTTATTTTTAATGTTATTTTACTTCAAATCTCTTCAAGATTTTAAAATTCATTTCATTACTACATGTTATTTAGACGCTTATTTTTAATTTAAGGTTAAGACTATGGCTGATGATGCCTTCAGGGAAGGCGAAACATGTACCACTATTAGTTAACAAATTTATGTAAATCATCCAAGACGATTTTGTATTCATTAGGTGGTCTAATAAATAACTTAATGTTATTATTTCAATAGCGAACATCATCAGCCGTTAATGCAACAAAAACTACTGTAGGTCAGGGCTCTGAGCTTAAAATATAGAGAATGTTATCGTATTAAAAAAATGAGCCATGCCATAAGTGATAATCAACAATCAATACAACAAAAACATTAGACTTGAGGTTGTAACAATACAGGGTGTTAGGGGTATACGTGCAATATTAAGCTAGTCGGCAAAGAAAAATACATCTCACAATATATGCTATGTACGTTTTACCTTGTCCTATTAGTTTTCCCAAAACTGAGCCAAATATTTCAGGACCTAATGTGTTTTGAACGGCCGTAGCAGGATACGCCGGTTAGGTCATTCTGTCCACGCGTAGTGGAAGTACAATAGCAGAGTATAGGGCTTGTTGAACCTGTTTCTTATCGCAGGCCAACACGTGTTGTTGTGCACTTCCCCTAAAGGCTTGGCAAGTAGGAGAGGTTGACTCATGTTCCTGGCCACTTGCTGTACTCGAAAACCGGTCTAGGGTAGTCTGTGTGAAAAGTACATAGAATCCTTACAGTGACGTCGAAGATCCGTACCAGCACATGCATGCGAATCAAGTGTTGTGTAGTTGTGTGTGATTTATAAGACGTCAATGGCATTACTCAGTGATCCAAGCTGACAAAATGAAAGGAAATAGTTAATAAGTAAATGAAAAATGAGCACAATATTTCTGTGCTGTTATTGCGACAGTCTATGATGAATTTCTGACAATAGACAATGCGAGTTGTCTATGCTTATTCATCAACTTTTCAGGTCAATGAAAGGACGGTGGACACTGAAAGAAAAGGCTATAAGTATTCAGCGAAATTGTTATTAATGAAACAAATTTCAAAAAACTGTAGTTGGATCCATCGTGAACATTCATCATCATCATCATCATCATTTCCCTTTATCCAGCTGTAGCCGGGTAGGGGCAAATATGATTCCTCTTCACTTTCTTCGGTCTTTCCACCACTCCTCCTCCAACACTGTGTCCCAGTCCAGGTTTCTTTCTATAATGCTGCGTTGGATAGTATCCTTCCATTTCAATCGTGGTCGTCCACGGCCTCTCCTTCCTTGGATTTGCATTTCCATCACCTTTTTTGGCATTCTTTCATCGCTCATTCGCTTTATGTGCCCAAACCATCTTAGTCGGCTCTTCTCTATTCTATCATTCATTTTTATCCACTCCAATTTCTTCCCGGATTTTCTCATTCCTTATTTTATCTCTTCTACTCTTCTGTATCATACTCCTCAAGAACTTCATTTTGGCTGCCTGTATTCGACTCTCATCCTTCTTTGTCATTGTCCAAGTTTCTGCTCCGTAAGATGTTATGGGTATGTAATACATCTTGTACATAGTATCCTTTGCTTCCGTTAGCACATCTTTGTCCCATAACATGTTTCTTACATATGATAGAAACAACTTCCAGCTTGAATCCTTTTACTAATCTCAGCATCCAGTCGAGCATTCTCCATTAATTCACTCCCCGGGTATTTAAACATTTCCACTACTTCCAGGGGCTTGTCTGCAAGTCTAATCTGACCTTTCCCTTCTTTCTCCCCTCTAGTCATAACAAGAGTTTTACTCTTTTCTGCACTTATTTTCAATCCACATTCTTCAATCTTCCCATTCACCACATTCAACTGTTCTCGAACCTTCCTGTCATCTTCTCCCCAAATCACAATATCATCTGCAAATAACATCATGTTCATTTCTCTTCCTCCATATGCTGCTTTTGCTGTTCTCATGATGTCATCCATTACTATTGTAAACAGGATTGGTGATAGAACACTTCCCTGTCTCAGCCCACTAGTTATTTTGAACCAACTTGTCCTGCCAACTTGTGTTTGCACGCAACTGCAACATTCCTTATACAATGCCATGATCATTTTTATAAATCCCTGTCCAATTCCTTTTTGCACCAGACTGTCCCAAACTTTCGTCCTGGGGACACTGTCATATACCTTTTCAATATCAATGAATGTCATCACCATATCATTCCCGTACTCCCAATGCTTTTCCATTAGTTGTCTCATAATGAAAATGGGCTCTATTGTTGACCTTCCACTTCTGAAACCAAACTGATTTTCCTGTATCTGATTCTCAACCCTCAACCTTATTCTACTTTCCAGTATCCTTTCCATTATCTTAGCAACATGGGATATTAGAGTAATTCCCCTGTAGTTCTTCAAAACTTTCTTATCACCTTTCTTGAAAATTGGGATGATTATTCCTTTTTGCCAATCCTCAGGGACCTCCTTATTCTCCCAGACAATCCTGAGAACCCAATATGTTCACTGCAGGCCTACAGCTCCAGCTGCCTTTATCATCTCCACTGAAATTTCATCTATTCCAGCAGTTTTTCCATTCTTCGAACATTACTCGAGGGAAAAAGAGCTACTGAGGAATTGCTGCCGGGCATTTGTAATAGAAAGCTTATTCTTCCTTTTCCTAATCCATTTACCCTCCAGGGTTGGTTTTCACTGGGACTCAGCAAGGGATCCCACCTCTACCGCCTCAAGGGCAGTGTCCTGGAGCGTGAGACATTGGGTCGGGGATAAAACTGGGGAGAATGACCAGTACCTCGCCCAGGCGGCCTCACCTGCTATGCTGAACAGGGGGGATGGGAGGGGATAGACAAGGAAGACGGAAGCGGCCGTAGTCCTAAGCTAGGTACCATCGCGGCATTTGCCTGGAGAAGTGGAAAATTACAGGAAACCACTTTCAGGATGGCTGAGGTGCGAATCGAACCACCTCTACTCATTTGACCTCCCAAGGCTTAGTGGACCCCGTTCCAGCCCTCGTACTACTTTTCAAATTTCGTGTCAGAGCTGGAAAACGAACCCGGGCATTCGGGGGTTGGCAGCTAATCACACTAACCACTATACCACAGAGGCGGACGGAAGGCTTATTACTGGACAGTAAGTGCTGATAGGTAAAATGTTGACTGTAATGGACCCGCTTAATTAGAACTTCCGTAATAATAATAATAATAATAATAATAATAATAATAATAATAATAATAATAATAATGTCTTTACGTTCCACTAACTACTTTTCACGGTTTTCGGAGACGCTGAAATGCCAGAATTTTTTACCGCAGTGTTTACACGAGACTGGCGTATTTGAGCACCTTCAAATAGCACCGAACTGAGCCGCCATCGAACCTGCCAAAGTGGGATCAGAAGAGCAGCGCTCTATCGTGCGAGCTACTCAGACCGGCATTAGAGCTTAGAATAAGTTGGTCGTGCGGTTAAGGGCGCGCAGCTGTGTGCTTGCATTTTGGTGAGAGTGGATTTGAACTCCACTGTCGGCAGCCGGGATGATGGTTTTCCGTAATTTCCCATTTTCACATCAGGGAAATACTGGGACTGTACCTTTAGTAAGGCCTCGAACGCTTCCTTCCCACTTGTATCCCTTTTCTCTCCCATCGTCGCCATAAGACCTACTTGTGTCGGTGCGACGTAAAACAATTTGTAAGTACATGTTTCAGTAATTTCGGAGACATGTCCGCAATTATAAGATTAATAATAATTCGGACTTGTTAAAAGTTCACTATTTTCTTTAGTGTTTTCTGACAGATTACCAGCTATGAAGTTTGAGTGGGGCGTTTAACTTTTATTTTCATAATAGTTAGTAATAATGGACTAACACAGTTTTTATTATAATATTGGTGAGTGGCTTTACGACAAATGCAAGCTGACAGCCGCGCGCTCCTAATCACACAGCCAACTCGCTCAGTAATAATAATAATAATAATTTACTTAATTTCGTGTGGCTATTACTAGCCGATTGCAGCCCTTGTAAGGCAGACCCTCTGATGAGGGTGGGCGGCATCGGCCATATTGAGGTAACTGCGTGTTAATGTGGTGCATGATAGTGTTATGTGTGGTGTGTGAGTTGCAGGGATGTTGGGGACTTCACAAACACCCAGCCCCCGGGCCATTGGAATTAACCAATTAAGGTTAAAATCCCCGACCCGGCCGGGAATTGAACCTGGAACCCTCTGAACCGAAGGCCAGTACGCTGACCATTCAGCCAATGAGTCGGACAATAATAATAATAATAATAATAATAATAATAATAATAGTAAATGTTTACGTGCCAATGGAGACGCGCGGTTTTGGAATTTCGCCCACAGGTATTCTTTAACGTGCCTGTAATTCTACCGATCAGAAGCGGACGTATTTGAACACCTTCAAATACCAGCGGACTGAGACATGATCGAGCCTGCTAAGTTCATGAAACCAGAGCTTGAACCGTCTGAGCCACTCAGCCTGGCAACGTTTATTTTGATACGTTTAATAGGCACTGCAAAAGCAGAATGCTTTAATTTACCATTAAACATGTTCTTTTTGTTTGGAAGCACGAAAGGAAGGTACGTTTAATTTATTTATTTTCATAACATGTCCCTTATTGGTATGAAGCAAAACATTCGATGTGCTTTGACAATTCAATTCTGATACTACTCACTTGGAAATCATATCCCGTGCATTCTTTCGTTGGCGTAGGAAACTTTATTTACGTACACGTCAACAGGGTGTTGCTGCATTCGGCGAGTTGGTCTCCCAAGAATCCATGGTATTTAAATCACACTGTGGGAGAATATTCCACGTAAGCAGTTTGACAAATGCACTAGACCTGTCAGGTGCCGATTCGGTTGTCTGCTGTTCCTAGCGACGGGGATGTGGTAGGACGGGTTCCTGCCCCCACATGAAACCACCGGACTAGAGGTATGAGCTGTCTGTCTGTCTGTCTGTCTGTCTGTCTGTCTGACCTTGACCTGAATAACAGCTGTCAGAGAGGAGAATTATCGTCCGTACTAGCACGCGAGATACTTCGTAGTAGTAGTAGTAGTAGTAGTAGTAGTAGTAGTAGTAGTAGTAGTATATGAATAATGCCAGTGTATGAATACCACGAATACCATGATATGCTGCTAGTATATCGTGTTGCAGAACAGAATACGGGTCGCCCTCCATGAAGCTATCGGAAAAGGCTTCCCAACAGATGGGTGCCGAATCCAGCAACGATACTTGCTGTACTGCAGTGTAATCGCGATACAGGTTATGTTACATCACGTGTTATGAAGAGACTTTTCGTTTTTGTAAAATTATTTCATTAATTGAAGTTGGCACTTTCTAAGCCTATTTCCGATTGGTCAAATGATTTTGTATTGTTGAAAATGGTTACGCATGCAACAGTCATGTCCGTCATAAAGTTGTGATATCGCATCATTAAGACATATCAAATGCAATAAAGTATAGAAGGCACAAGTTCCTTTACTTCAAAATCAAAAACAAACATTGGCGCCCAACAGCACAGCTCTCGATAACCTGAGATGTTCAAAACAAGCAAGATCATGAAATGTGAAATGCAGAAGTGAAAACAATGCGTCGCAATTGAGGTTAAGCATCTGAGTAAAAATACAACACATCTCGAATTCGTGGAATCATTCACGGATATTGCATTCTCGTTCATAACGAAAATCAGACCGCTGAGGCCAACAACTTCAACGGATTGCAGCATAAATCAGTAATCAGGCAAGTACGATTCGAGTTTTCGTACTTAGTACCAAAGTACATCCAAAGAAGTAGCGACAGGATTTCAAGTTTTACATTCTCCTAGCCGCTCAAGCGTGAGTCTCTTTGACATATATACCATCCTTGCTATACATACGGTACTCTTAGATTCTAGCCTTTCTCTTAGCGCATGTTTTCGTAACAAACATGCACATGCACCGATCAAATAATAAGAAAATAATAATTGAACTCCATTGATCCTCCTGTTGTTATAAACAAAAAAAGATCCAAATTCCTTTGTCATATAACCTCAATTCAGCAATACGATTCCTTTGAACTTATACACAACCTTCACGCAATCCATTCGAGCTTTCACAGCATAACCTTAATTTCAATATGTCGCAACTAACGAAATTGAAACAATCGCGTAGTCGAGTAAAAGGCACGTTAACAAGAATAATAAAGTCGATTACAGCTGACACGTCAATATCAGAGGCGAAGGTTAGAATTAAAAAATGTGAAGAGCTATGGAATTCTTTTGAAGAAATACAAATTAAAATTGAGGAAACTGAGATCACTGATGAAACAGCTGCACTACAGTTTCAAGAGGAATGTGAGGGAGAGTGAGAGCTATTTGAATCTATTTATTTCCGCGCAGTTACACAATTGCAAACGATTATAGATGAAGCAGATGACGTTCAAAATAATTTGCTAGCTCAAATGAACACGGCAGTAAACAACGCCATTCATCAACAGGAAGTTCCACAACATCATAATAGAAGAATACATAAATTACCAGAAATTAAATTACCGGAATTTAATGGCGAATTCACAAAATGGTTGCTTTTTAAGAACAGTTTTGAGTCAACCATTCATAATGATACTCAACTAACAAATATCCAAAAATATCAGTATCTGATCGGTCTTCTGCAGGGCGAGGCACGCAAAGTCATTCAAGGTTTTACCATTTCAGAAGAAAACTACACAAGTGCGTGGAACTTGCTTGTAGATACATATGATAATCAAATGATGATAATCGAGACACATCTAGATGAACTTTTCAAGTTTCCTACAGTTTTTAAGGAGAACAAATCTGAATCACTCAGGCAGTTACAATTTCATATTCAAACTCACATGGCTTCATTAAAGGCAATGAAGCAACCAGCACAATATTGGGATACATTGGTTATTCATCTAGCAAAGAAGCAGCTGGATTTCATTGAGCAAAGAGACTGGCAGGAAAAGGTGAAAGGCAACACTCCAGAAAAGATGCCAACGTTGGATTATTTCTTGAAATTTTTAACTGAACGTTCCCAATCATATATGCTTTTAAATCATAACAAAACCAAGGCATTGAACGCGAAGGCAAATCCGAAGGACAGACAACCTAGCAAGAAAGTTGTTATGACGACGTCTCAGGCAAGCTGTAATCTGTGTGGTGGAAGTCACCCCATTTTTACATGTGAAGAATTAATTAAACGATCAGTTGAAAACAGAAGAAAACTGCTTCGAGAAAAAGGACAGTGTCATAACTGTTTGAAACCAGGACATATTGCAAGAAATTGCAGAGGATCAAAATGCAAGAAATGTGGACTTCTTCACAACACACTTTTACATGCTGAGGAAGATGACAAACAGAAACAGAGTGTTAAAGAAAATCACGTGCCCATAAACCTGTGTGTCGAATCTCAGCATTCACCTGATTCACTCAATGTGAGCTTGGCGAAAGGAATAACATCACAAATACTTTTGTCAACAGCTTTAATTGATGTGAAAGATGTTCACGGAAGAAGAATGACATGCCGAGCCTTACTGGATCTGGGATCTCAGTCAAATCTAATAAAGGAAGGTCTGTATAAGAAACTTGGTTTACCGAATGTCAAGACAAACACACAGATCATTGGAGTAGACTGTTCCAAAGTGGAAACAAAAAGGATCACGAGAGTACATCTCGCTTCAAGGAATGACGGATTTGAGGTGGAAGCAGAATTTCTAGTTTTGCCAACTATAACAGGACGATTGCCACAGTTGGAGATCAAGAAGGACAAGATTATTATTCCAAAGGACATTCGCTTGGCAGACCCAACATTCAACAAGCCTGGAGACATCGACATGTTAATTGGTGCAGGACTTTATTGGAAAATAGTCATAGGTCCACCCAAGAATGAAGCTGAAGGACAACCATCTCTGCAAAACACCCGATTAGGCTGGATTATAGGCGGTGAAGTTTTTGAGAACAAACAAGGATCAACAACAACATGCATGAAAATTAGCAATCAACAATTATCAGATCAGATGGAGAAATTTTGGAAACAAGAAGCAATTCCGGAGATTCAACATTACACATCAGAAGAAAGAATATGTGAAAGACAGTTCACGGACACCGTTTCGAGAGATACGACAGGTAGATTCATTGTAAGGCTCCCTGTTAAGCCAGATGTCATCCTCGGAGAATCAAGAATACACGCACTAAACAGACTAGAATCATTAGTCACGAGGTTAAGCAGACACCCCGAACTCAAGACAGCTTATGCAGATTTCATGGATGAATATGAAAAACTAGGGCATATGAGCTTGATTGAAACAGACCAAAATCAAGATCTATCAAATTCATACTTCATACCCCATCACCCAGTGGTACGTCCAGATAGTGATACCACAAAGGTCAGAGTGGTATTTGATGCCTCGGCAAAAACATCACTTGGGACATCACTCAATGACAAGCTCATGACAGGACCTAATTTACAGCGAGATCTTTTTCACATTGTACTTAGATTTCGCAGCCATAAGTATGTCATGATGGCAGATGTGGAAAAGATGTTCCAGCAAATCGTCATCCATCCTGAAGATCGAGCATTACAGCAGATTTTGTGGAAAGAGGAATCTTCAGCCCCTGTGAGGATTTATCAGCTGAATACAGTAACATACGGAACAGCATCGGCACCTTACCATGCCATGAGATGCCTAAATGAATTGGCTACTCTTCATGAAAATGAATTTCCAGCAGCAGCAAAGGCTATTCGCGATGATTTTTATATGGATGACTGCTTAAGTGGAGGAGACATTCTAGAAGACGTGATCGGGCTACGGCGGCAAATACAAAATATACTCAAGAGTGGTGGAATGCATTTGAGGAAATGGAGGTCCAACAGCAAAGAGATCTTGCAGGATTTGGAGAGCAAAAGTAACGAAGGGACTTTACTGGTTTTAGACAAAGGTGAAGCTAGTAAGACTCTTGGACTCCTCTGGGACTCAGCACAAGATTGCCTTAAGTTTGGAGTTGAGCTGGCAAAGCAGTCACCAAGATCCAAAAGAGAAGTCGCCTCCAAAATCGCACAGATTTTTGATCCACTAGGACTCGTGGGTCCAGTACTGATCAAAGGGAAGATGTTGATGCAACACTTATGGGTAGATGGATTTGAATGGGATCAGCCATTGTCTCAAGAGCACCTTCAGATTTGGAACAAGTACTATACGTCATTAGAAAGACTGAACATCAGAATTATGAGAAACATAAATCCTGGGAATTGCTCTGGCTCTTTTGATTTGTTTGGATTTAGTGATGCTTCAGAGAAGGCTTTTGGAGCATGCATTTATGCAGTTTGTCAAATGCAAAGTGGTCTCTACATTTCCAATTTACTTTGTGCGAAGACGAAAGTAGCTCCTTTAAAATCCATTCCGTTGCCAAGACTCGAATTGGAGGCAGCCCTTCTTCTTGCACAACTTGTCAAGACAACAGTGAGTGCTTTGAAAGAAAAAAATGGTCAGATCAGATTATGGAGTGACAGTACAGTTGTTTTGGGATGGATCAACACTGAGCCAAGGCTGCTGAAGACATTTGTGGCAAACAGGATTGCAAAGATTCAAGAAGCCACTGATGCAACCACCTGGAAACATGTTCCTTCGACTGAAAATCCAGCTGATCTTCTCTCAAGAGGAATTACTTCAGCAGAACTCGAAGATAAAAAGCTGTGATGGAGTGGACCTCCTTGGCTTCGCACACAACGTCAACAACCAGAGCATTCAGAAGAATTTGAAACAGAACTACCAGAGCTGAAGGTCACAGCAGTTACGTTGACAGCAACATCAACCAGCATTCTACTGAATAAATTCTCGTCATTTCCGAAATGATGCCGTATAGTAGCATATTGTCAAAGATTCATTTATAATTGCAAACTCAAACCACCAGAAAGGAAAAAGGGTTCACTAGAAATACAAGAAACTTGTAAAGCAGAGAAACAGGTTGTCAAATGGACACAATTTGAAGCATTCCCTCAAGTACTACATTGCTTAGTTCTCTAAAGTCACTCAGTCCGTTTCTGGATAGTGACGGATTGATTAAGGTTGGAGGAAGGCTTCGTTTTTCGGAGCTAACATCAGAACAGTGACACCCTGTGCTTCTACCAGCAAATCATCACATCACCAGAATGATCATGGAAAATGAACATCGTCGTCTGAAGCATTGTCCCCCAGAGCAACTGCTACATGCAACTCGACAACGATATTGGCCTATCAGTGGCAGAAGAGAAGCAAAAAGGATTGACAAGAGGTGTGTGAAGTGCTTTTGTTACCATCCTACTGTTCCAGAGGTACGCATGGCAGATTTACCAAAAGAAAGGGTTACATTAGTTGTTCGACCCTTTGTTGCCACGGGAGTGGACTATGCAGGTCCAATATCTGTAAGAGAAAGCCACAGAAGAGGCCGCATTCATACTTACAAGAGCTATGTAGCTGTATTTACATGCTTCAGTACCAAGGCAGTGCATTTGGAGTTAGTGTCAGAGCTAACGACCGAAGCTTTCTTAGCTGCACTGCAATGCTTTATGGCGAGAAAAGGTTTGTGCAAGCAGCTTTTCTCTGATAATGGGAAGAATTTCATTGGAGCAGCGAACGCACTACAAGATATCCAATCCTTTGTGGAAACGGGGTCAACGACCATTACCTCCTCACTCGCTCAGCAGCAGATACAGTGGAGTTTCATTCCTCCCCGGTCACCGCACTTTGGGGGATTGTGGGAAGCAGCTGTAAAGATGATGAAAAGACATTTGTTGACTGAAACACAGGGACGTGTGCTAAATTTCGAAGAAAACTACACTATTCTTTGCGATATAGAGGCGGTATTAAATTCACGTCCCCTTACTCCCTTGCCAAATGATCCAAATGATTTAGAAGTCTTAACACCAGCACATTTTCTTCTAAGTGACTCGATCGTGCAACCCGTGCAAAGGGATTTGTTGAGAGAACCCGATAACCGCTTGTCACGTTGGCAGCACTTGCAGAAAATTCGGCAGCGGTTGTGGCAGAGATGGCAGCGAGAATACTTGCAGGAATTGCAAAAACGCGTCAAGTGGCATGATACCAATCGACGTATTGATGTTGATTCTTTGGTGCTATTAATTGAGGACAACATCCCTTCTCTAGAGTGGCCCAGAGGTGGGATAATTCAAGTTCACTCTGGACGAGATGGTGAGGTGAGGGTTGTCACCGTTCGGACGGCTGGTGCAACTTTCACCCGAAGCATCAAGAAAATAATGCCCTCTTCCCATTGAAGGGGATGACAAGGAGAACTGAATTCAAGATTTCCTGTGATATCTTTAACTTTGTGTTATTTTTCATCAAAGATATAATTTCAATATTATTTTCTTTTAATGGCATATGTTCAGAATAAGTGTTTTTACAATAGGTATAAGATTACAATGTTACAATAGTTTAGTTGAAAGAACTCCTTTCAAGGGGGGCAAGATGTTATGAAGAGACTTTTCATTTTTGTAAAATTATTTCATTAATTGAAGTTGGCACTTTCTAAGCCTATTTCCGATTGGTCAAATGATTTTGTATTGTTGAAAATGGTTACGCATGCAACAGTCATGTCCGTCATCAAGTTGTGATATCGCATCATTAAGACATATCAAATGCAATAAAGTATAGAAGGCACAAGTTCCTTTACTTCAAAATCAAAAACAAACATCACGCTTTCAGAAGCGATGGCCTAAATGGCCACGTGTAATTCTAGACACGGAAGAAGACATCCTGACAATGGAAATGAAATGGCGTATGGCTTTTAGTGCCGGGAGATATCAGGGCGGGTTCGGCTCACCAGGTGCATGTCTTTTGATTTGACTCCTGTAGGTGACCTGCGCATCTTGATGAGAATGAAATGGGAATGAAGACAACACATACACCCAGCCCCATGCCAGGGGAAATTAACCATGATGGTTGAAATTACCGACCCTGCCGGGAATCGAACCCGGGACCCTGTAACCAGAGGCCAGCACGCTGTTTTGCCATGGAGCTGGGCATCCTAACAAGAGTAAACAATGATCCCGGGCGCCGTACGCGTAGTATAACACGTGCCGTTGGTGTACCAACTTGGATCATACGTAGGACACTGCATGAAGAGCGAGCGCATTCTGACCATATTCAACGGGTGCAGCTGATTACCATTTTTTTACGTGGTGATGTACGTTGCTACGACACATATAGATCTTATGGCGACGATGGGACAGGAAAGGGCTAGGATCGTGAAGAAGCAACCGTGGCCTTAATTAAGGAACAGCACCAGCATTTGCCTGGTGTGAACATGGCAAACCACGGAAAACCGTCTTTAGGGCTGCCGACAGAGGAGTTCGAACCTACTATCTCCCGAATACTGGATACTGGCCGCACTTACACGACTGCAGCTATCGAGCTCGGTTTTTGGTTCTTTATGTGTGTATAGATAAGAAATGTGTTTTTCCACCATTCAATACACAATTTATTTTAATAGATTAAGCTAGTACCGGTTTCGGCCCTTTAACGGCCATCATCAGCTAGTACATGTTTTGTTTTAGCCATTAGACAATACACAAGTTGTTATTGTATTAGGCATCCGGATGTCTAATGGGGGATGGAAATGTATACAATAGCATATAATTAAAATGTCAGTAGTCAGGGTAAAAAGTTACAAATAGAACATGAGTATGTAAAACATATTAAAAACACACAGGCCAAAATATATAACATTTAAAAAGTTTCAACACACAAAAATGGTACGTATAGGTAGACACTTGTTAAAATTTTCAATTCATGCTATATAGATTCCATTCTTCTGTCCTCTGTGCAGTTCCTTTGCTTCTAAGTTATGTTGAATTTTAGTTGCGTAAGGTAATCTTCGAGAACATTCTGAAACTGGTGTACGTCTTATTGATATGGGCCTTTGTCATGAAGAAATTTTGTTATGTTATATATCCCAACTTGTGATATACTGTGGCAAGTTTCAATATAGCAAACAGCAGGTCTCGAGCTTGTATTTAGAAGTAGTCGGTGGCAACACCTCTCTCGTCTGTTTGTTCTTGTAGTCTGTAAAGATAAGGTGATACAAGTATGCCGGTAGTGTGTGTATGAAGGAATGCCTAGTGTGTGTATGGAAAGAGTACTTACTATAATTGTTGTGGAGGTCTTGTGCCGATGTGTTTGAAGGCTTGTTGTGTTCTACTGCGGGTGCGTCTGGGGCTCATATTAGCTATGGAGGGGAAGGAGTGGCCGTTGGAGAAGTAGGGGCGGGGTCAGGCTTGTGATTCGTTGGTTTGTTAGAGCGTGTGTTTACTATTTTGAGGTAATCATTCTTTAATGTCGGAATGGCTTTGTCAAAAATGATGCTGGTTTTTTCATTAATATCATTAATGTTATGATTGGGGTTGGCGTATTGGTCTAAAGAAATGTAGAAATCTTCGGTTATGTTGAGCAGGGGGCCCTTGGAGTTTATATTTAGTATCGTCATGTCGTTATTGATGTTTGTGAAACTATGCTTGGATTCTTCTACATGTTGGCCTATTGATGAGAAATGGTTATGTTTTTCTGCATTTATATGTTCATTGTAGCGGATGGTGAAGTTTCTGCCTGTACGTCCTATGTAACTTATGTCACAGTTGTTACATTTGATACGGTAGACACCTGATTGGTTGTATTTATTGTTATTATTGACTGTTTTAGTGTTATGTATAATGTTGGTACTATTGTGTGTGGTTTTGAATACTGTTTATGTTGTGCTTCTTGAAAATATTAGTTATAGTATATATGTGGGTGTTGTTAAAGGTAAATAGGGCATAGTCTTTTTTGGGTTTGGCTGTTTTTGCTAATTTAGTTTTAGGTTGTGATTTTATTTTGTGAATGATTTTGTTGACCATTTCTTTGCTGTATCCGTTGTGTTTAGCTATGTCGTGGATTAACTTCAATTCATTATTTTGGTCTTCTGTTGTCATTGGGATGTTAAAGGCTCTATAAATCATACTATAATAGGCTGCTCTTTTTTGTGTATTGGGATGAATGGAGTCATTTTTTATGGTATTAGAGGTGTATGTGGGTTTCCTGTAGATCTTGTAAGATAAGTGGTTGTCGTGTCTGGTTATTGTTAAGTCTAGGTAATTTAGTGTACGGTTATTTTCGGTTTCTTTGGTGAATTTAATTTGGGGATCTAGAGTGTTAAGCTTGTCTAGTATAGTTTGTGCTTCAGTGGATCTATTATCTAAAACTACGAAGACATCGTCAACAAATCTGCACCAAAAATATATATTATCTATTTCTTTGATTGACGTGTGTTCTAAGTTATCTATATATATTTCTGCTAATATTCCGGAGGCAGGAGACCCCATAGGTAGGCCTTGTTGCTGATAAATGGTATCGTGAAATCTGAAATAGTTATTGTTTATGGCGAATTCAAGTAAGTTTATGAATTCGTTTATTTCTAAGGTGCTCAAGTTGCTATTGTTTTTTAGGTTAGATTCTATTATTTTGATTGTTTGTTTAACAGGAATGTTAGGGTACATATTTATTATGTCAAATGAAGCAAGGGTATGGTGTTGTTCGATCTTTAACTCTTTGGTTCTGTTGCAGAAATCTATTGAGTTTAGTATTGTTTTGTTTGCTAAAAATGTATAGTGCTTTTTTAAAAATTTTTGGATAAACTGCGATAATTTGTAGGTTGGACTGGCTCTATAGTTTATAATTGGTCTCATAGGTACGTCTTCTTTATGTATTTTTGGGTAGGCTTTCGCAGTCGGTAATTGGGGGTTCATTGTTATGAGTTTAGCAGATTCAGTTTCAGTGAGAAGAAAGTGTGTGTTTTTAAGTAAAATTTTTAAATTCCTTTGTATGTTGTTGGTTGGATCTCAGCGTTTAATAGAAAAAGTATTGTCTTGGAAACATTTTTTAGTCTTTGTTATGTATTCATTTTTATCCATAATGACCGTAGTGTTGCCTTTGTCGGCCTTCGTTACTAGTAGATTGTTCTGTTTTATTTTATTTTTAAGTTTAAGTTCGATCTATTGGTGGTATTCATGTTTGGGTTATTATTGTGGATGCTATTGATGTATTGCGGGATCTTTCTACTGATTTCGTGTCTTACTTCGTCTCGTATGTCATATGGGATCTTTTGTAAAGCAAGTTCTGTTTCGGTAATGGTAGTCATTATATTCTGGTAGGATGATGCATTACCCCAGTTGTGTTTGGGTCCCCTGTTCAATATATCCGTTTCTACATCATCAAATACGGTTTGCGTAAGATTTTTTTTTTTTTGCGTGAGATTTTTTTTTTCCAGAGAAAAAATAGAAGACTTAGCCATAAAGAAACAAAACACACTAAACAAAAAACTGGAAACACTGAAACAACAACAAAGCAAACCAAAGCCACTAACCATAATCCAAAACAAAGATCCCTCTCTTCCTAACAAGGATTCCCAACATAAATTCCATCCGCCTATAAAAAATCTTACGCAAACCGTATTTGACGACGTAGAAACGGATATATTGAACAGGGGACCCAAACACAACTGGGGTAATGCATCATCCTACCAGAATATAATAACTACCATTACCGAAACAGAACTTGCTTTACAAAAGATCCCATATGACATACGAGACGAAGTAAGACACGAAATCAGTAGAAAGATCCCGCAATACATCAATAGCATCCACAATAATAACCCAAACATGAATACCACCAATAGATCGAACTTAAACAAACTTAAAAATAAAATAAAACAGAACAATCTACTAGTAACGAAGGCCGACAAAGGCAACACTACGGTCATTATGGATAAAAATGAATACATAACAAAGACTAAAATATGTTTCCAAGACAATACTTTTTCTATTAAACGCCGAGATCCAACCAACAACATACAAAGGAATTTAAAAATTTTACTTAAAAACACACACTTTCTTCTCACCGAAACTGAATCTGCTAAACTCATAACAATGAACCCCCAATTACCGACTGCGAAAGCCTACCCAAAAATACATAAAGAAGACGTACCTATGAGACCAATTATAAACTATAGAGCCAGTCCAACCTACAAATTATCGCAGTTTATCCAAAAAAATTTAAAAAAGCACTATACATTTTTAGCAAACAAAACAATACTAAACTCAATAGATTTCTGCAACAGAACCAAAAAGCTAAAGATCGAACAACACCATACCCTTGCTTCATTTGACATAATAAATATGTACCCTAACATTCCTGTTAAACAAACAATCAAAATAATAGAATCTAACCTAAAAAACAATAGCAACTTGAGCACCTTAGAAATAAACGAATTCATAAACTTACTTGAATTCGCCATAAACAATAACTATTTCAGATTTCACGATACCATTTATCAGCAACAAGGCCTACCTATGGGGTCTCCTGCCTCCGGAATATTAGCACAAATATATATAGATAACTTAGAACACACGTCAATCAAAGAAATAGATAATATATATTTTTGGTGCAGATTTGTTGACGATGTCTTCGTAGTTTTAGATAATAGATCCACTGACGCACAAACTATACTAGACAAGCTTAACACTCTAGATCCCCAAATTAAATTCACCAAAGAAACCGAAAATAACCGTACACTAAATTACCTAGACTTAACAATAACCAGACACGACAACCACTTATCTTACAAGATCTACAGGAAACCCACATACACCTCTAATACCATAAAAAATGACTCCATTCATCCCAATACACAAAAAAGAGCAGCCTATTATAGTATGATTTATAGAGCCTTTAACATCCCAATGACAACAGAAGACCAAAATAATGAATTGAAGTTAATCCACGACATAGCTAAACACAACGGATACAGCAAAGAAATGGTCAACAAAATCATTCACAAAATAAAATCACAACCTAAAACTAAATTAGCAAAAACAGCCAAACCCAAAAAAGACTATGCCCTATTTACCTTTAACAACACCCACATATATACTATAACTAATATTTTCAAGAAGCACAACATAAACAGTATTCAAAACCACACACAATAGTACCAACATTATACATAACACTAAAACAGTCAATAATAACAATAAATACAACCAATCAGGTGTCTACCGTATCAAATGTAACAACTGTGACATAAGTTACATAGGACGTACAGGCAGAAACTTCACCATCCGCTACAATGAACATATAAATGCAGAAAAACATAACCATTTCTCATCAATAGGCCAACATGTAGAAGAATCCAAGCATAGTTTCACAAACATCAATAACGACATGACGATACTAAATATAAACTCCAAGGGCCCCCTGCTCAACATAACCGAAGATTTCTACATTTCTTTAGACCAATACGCCAACCCCAATCATAACATTAATGATATTAATGAAAAAACCAGCATCATTTTTGACAAAGCCATTCCGACATTAAAGAATGATTACCTCAAAATAGTAAACACACGCTCTAACAAACCAACGAATCACAAGCCTGACCCCGCCCCTACTTCTCCAACGGCCACTCCTTCTTCCCCTCCATAGCTAATATGAGCCCCAGACGCACCCGCAGTAGAACACAACAAGCCTTCAAACACATCGGCACAAGACCTCCACAACAATTATAGTAAGTACTCTTTCCATACACACACTAGGCATTCCTTCATACACACACTACCGGCATACTTATATCACCTTATCTTTACAGACTACAAGAACAAACATAGACGAGAGAGGTGTTGCCACCGACTACTTCTAAATACAAGCTCGAGACCTGCTGTTTGCTATATTGAAACTTGCCATAGTATATCACAAGTTGGGATATATAACATAACAAAATTTCTTCATGACAAAGGCCCATATCAATAAGACGTACACCAGTTTCAGAATGTTCTCGAAGATTACCTTACGCAACTAAAATTCAACATAACTTAGAAGCAAAGGAACTGCACAGAGGACAGAAGAATGGAATCTATATAGCATGAATTGAAAATTTTAACAAGTGTCTACCTATACGTACCATTTTTATGTGTTGAAACTTTTTAAATGTTATATATTTTGGCCTGTGTGTTTTTAATATGTTTTACATACTCATGTTCTATTTGTAACTTTTTACCCTGACTACTGACATTTTAATTATATGCTATTGTATACATTTCCATCCCCCATTAGACATCCAGATGCCTAATACAATAACAACTTGTGTATTGTCTAATGGCTAAAACAAAACATGTACTAGCTGATGATGGCCGTTAAAGGGCCGAAACCGGTACTAGCTTAATCTATTAAAATAAATTGTGTATTGAATGGTGGAAAAACACATTTCTTATCTATACTTTGTATCTGTCAATACGGAAAATGAAATTTATAAATAATAATCTTTATGTGTGTTCGAGAAACTTATATTTTGTTTCTTATTCACTATGAGTTAAAACAGAAGACACTTTGCGTTTTTAAGGGCCGATGACCTTAAAACAGCAATCTTCATAATCATCATCATCATCATTAACACGTATAAAAATTAAAAAAATGCTTGTTATATATTCATCACTACGAAATAGGAAAAAATTCAATCTAATTAGTTATTTCATTCCCACACCTTGTAGAGGGGTGGGTGGGCCGTCAGCTATATGTGTAACTCTTGGGCCATGGAGTAAGGAAGTTGAGTTGTGAGGATGAAATAATTCAAGTTGGACGTATGTCTTGTACATACAATAAATTGAATTGAACATGTTAGTAAATACCTGACCGCGCATAGAGATAACCGCAGCAACAACACGGACCCCAGAGGAGGCCCGCAGAACACTCTACCCAGTACAGAGACCCCCCAAACACCCCGTTTATTGAGTAAATTTTCATGGTACCATGTTGACATAGTACAATGTTGACATACATACCTGGGTAAATAAACAGACAGAAGTGGTTGGCCTTGAACTTGCTGTGCCGAGTGAGACGAGTTCTTAGTCCAGATATGTGAACAAAACAAGCACTGAGGTCATTGACCATGCTACACTCTTAAAGGCTACAGAGCAGATTAAAGGCGATGTATCACAAGGCCAATTTTAAACATGTAACAGAACGTAAGATGTACCTGTGACACATGAGAAACGAAATGCAACCCGGGCTGGGGAAACAAACACAGATCTTGCAGCACTGTCTTGAAGCACAGGACAGAAACATAGATGTACACCGGCACACGACACAAAAGGTGAATTAAAGACGGAAAAAGTATTGTCACATGAAGCTAAAGAGAAGTTGCAAATAAACGAAATGAACTAAATCTAAATAATAATAATATAAAAATAACAATAATATTAATAACAAAACATCAAATATGAATAACAAGTATACAACTTAAAAAGAGCGTAAAAAGAGGAATAAGACGAAAGTATAAACAAGTGAATAATAATAATAATAATAATAATAATAATAATAATAATAATAATAATAATAATAATAATAATAATAATCAGACAAGGAAAAAGAGTAATAAGAAGTAGTTCAATATGAGTAGTAGCAATAATAATAAGACTGAAAAATAATAATAATACCGGTAATGTTATTTGCTTTACGTCCCACTAACTACTCGTACTGTTTCTGGAGGCGCTGTAATTTAGTCCCGCAGGAGTTCTTTTTACGTGTCAGTAAATCTACCGACACAAGGTTGACGTATTTGAGCACCTTCGAATGCCACTGGACTGACCCAAGATTGAGCCTGCTAAGTTGGAACCAAGAAACCAGTGCTTTAAACGTCTGTGCAACTCAGACTGGCCACTTTTATTTTGATAAATTTATTGAGCACTGCAATGGCAGCAGTAAGTTATGCTTTATTTCACCACTACACATATGCTTTTCGTTTGCAAGCACGAAATAATAATGTAATTTTTTACGTCCCAGTAACTACTTTGACGGGTTTTGGAGACGCCGAGGTGCCGGGATGTTGTACCATAGGACTTTTTTAATGCAAGTAAATCTACGGACACGAAACTGGCGTATTTCAGCACCTTCAAATACCCCCGAATTGAGCCTCCATCGAACCTGCCAAGATGGGATCAGAATACCAGCGCTCTATTGTCCGAGGTACTCAGCCCGGCATTAGAGCTTGGAATACGTTGGTCGTGCGGTTAGGGGCGCGAAATTGTGAACTTTCATTGGGGAGATACTGGGTTCGAACTCCACTGTCGACAGCCCTGAAGATGGTTCTCCGTGGTTTCCCATTTTCACATCAGGAAAATTCTGGAGCTGAACCTTTATTAAGGCCACGAACGCTTCCTTCTCACTTCTACCCCTTTTCTGTCCCATCGTCGCCATAAGACCTATCTGTGTCTGTGCGACGTGAAACCAATTTTGAAAATCATCATAATTAGGACATTATACAACTGTCGAAATCCATAGTTATAAACGATGAGAAGTATTTTTTGGGCAGACATTATTGGCGAGTAGTCAATAATAATAATAATAATAATAATAATAATAATGATGATAATGATAATAATAATGATAATAATGGTATTTGCGTTATGTTTATGGTTTTCGGAGATGATGAGGTGCCGGAATTTAGTCCCGCAGGTTTTCTATTTACGTGCCACTAAATCTACCGGCACAAGTGTGACGTATTTGAGCACATTCAAATATCACCGGACTGGGCCAGGTTTGAACCTGTGAGGTTGGATTCAAAAGGCCAGCACCTCAACCGTCTGAGCCACACAGCCCGGCAGGAAACACGAAATGTGTTATTTATTTGTATAATATGTCCATTATTCGTTTGGAGTAAAACGTTGGCTGTGCTTGCCTAATTCAATTCAATCCCTTGCTTGCTTTCGTTGGCGTAAAGACACAGGTTTTCAGGTCATTTCCAGACTCACTAGACCACGGGGCTGACGACCACAGATATCCCAATCCCCTAAATGACGTAACAGCAAATGAACCAGTATTAACGCTGACAATTCAATACAGCTCCAGGGTGCGAAACCGATAACTAGGGTTGTCTGACGCCCCTAAGACGGAAACTAAATACTAACAACAACAAAACCAGTCTGGTGAGAATGTAACGTAACATGGTGTACACTGGTAGCAGCCTTCAGCTGTTATCGTAGTCCAGTTGCTTGTAAACATAAAACGAGTTTGGCAAGTATATTGCGTAACATCTCATGGCATTGCAAAGGTAGCGTTCAGCTGTTACAGTAGTACATTTGCTCTGAAACGTAAGCAGAAACCAGTTTGGCACGGATGGCGCGTGACTTGCCTGTTATCAATGGAAAGCTATTCATTCACAGAACAAGGCATACTACTTATTCTAAAAACATCGTATCCCTTTGCTCTCAAAAATAACTTCCACGGATTACTAAAAGTTTGATATATATATATATAGTGGTTCGTCACATCGTTCTCTATTGCTACAAGAAATATCTGCACGTATACACCTAACACCCTGTATATGCAAGTATTGAATGAGTGGTTATAAATAAAAGAATTTTATAATTTGAATATATCATCTTCAATATGGTTTTAATATGATATTAATTACATGTAACTTGAAATTTCTTCCGTTAATTGCAGACTTACGCTAAATCGAGGACACGCAAAATTGGGATTATACTGCAATTTGCTTTTGATCCAGTCAGCGTACTGGCCTTCATTTCTGAGGACCCTGGGTTCTATTCCCACCTGAGCGAAGGATTTTAACAGTGTATAGTTAATTCCTCTGACTTGGGGACTGGGTGTGATGTTAGTCTTAATGCATTTCTCTTCATCTTACAGGGTAGATTTCTCACTTGAAAATAAAATTGGGAAGCTTTCAGAGTCCTATTAAGTATTTCCTGGTTTATTATTATCCTTTGAAATGATACCTCCAAGGTATTTGAAGTTATAAACAGATTGTAACAGAGTTCCTTCTAGAATAACGTTTGAATCTCTGCCTTTCCTGTTGATTGACATTTCAACAGCTTTTGATTTACTGATGCTTAGTCCATATTCTTTAAACTTGCCAAAGATTTAGTTTCTCCTGTACTTCGGCTTAATTTTCTCCCCAGACCAGTACATCATCTGAAAATATTAGTGTGTTGGGCTCTTTGCAATGTACTTTATTTCAGCACATCAGGTGCTAGCCCCAATAAATCAAGAAAAAGGCCAAGAAGAAGAAGAGGTGGAGTAGGAGTAGTAGTAGTTGTTTATCAAGGCGTACTGGCCTTTGGTCACAGGGGTCCTGGGTTCGATCAGGGTCGGGATTTTTAACCATTATTGGTTAATTTCGCTGCCACGGGGACTGGGTGTGTGTATTGTTTTCATCATTTCATTCTCATCACGACGCGCAGGTCGCCTACGGGTGTCAAATCAAAAGACCTGCACCTAGCGAGCCGAACATGTCCTCTGACACTCCCAGCACTGTCATACGCAATTTCATTTTTCCAAGACTTTCACTTCTCTTATACAGTTTTATATTTACATGAGTTATATTGTCACGTATACTATGTAACTTAGTAGTTAATAACAATTTGCAGATTAAATACAATGCCTTTCTAATTTTCATTCAAGTTAATGTGCCTCATATTGATCTTTTCTTTTCTAGGATGGATATTGTCATATTGATAATGTCACATTAACTGCAAAGATCACTGGATATGTGAATGTAACTTCAGGGGATCCAGATGCTCTGAAATTAGCTGTAAGCAAGCATGGCCCAATTTCAGTTGCTATTGATGCCTCTCACAAGACCTTCTCCTTTTATGCCAATGGTATCTACTATGATCCAGAATGTGGTAAGTATAAGGAACAGTATCTTGGTGTACTGTGCTACTGGTACCCTTTATTACAAGAAGTATTGTCATAAAATATGATGGAATTGTGTGGAAATGTTATTTATCTCTTACCAAGACAAGGTTTTGTTATTTTGTCTTGTCATTGCTAGAATCTGGGAATGCAGATCACTTGGTTGTTGAAGTAGAAGAGGATTACTAATTCCTGACAGCTTTAATTTGTTACGAAGCTTATCTTCAACCCTATTTAGCTTCTGCTATTAACATATTGCTGACCGGATGCTTGAGCTTGTCCCATACCCTCTGGACCAGACATTTTTCTACCGAGCATATTAGAGTGCACATGATTATAAAAATCTACATAAATATTAAACTAGTCAAGATTTACGCGAGCGCTCCATCTTATTACCTGAACCGGCAGAAAGAAAGCTGGCGTTTCGAAACTAAATCAAACAATAAAAGAAGGCCGTGAATAAAAGTGGCAGATGTACGTCTACGATTTATTCTACTCGATGTGCAAGTCCGAAATAGTTCAATATATGGTCGAAAGATGACGCCAGGAGACCGAAAATTATGTTGTGAATTCAGCAGATTTCTCAGGCCCCATCACCCATGTGTTAATGTGACTCCAAACATTTTCATGATTTTCATCTAATTTTCTATAGAATAAGCTCTAAAACCATCTCTTTGGAACGGAATTGGTATATCTCCACTTCATTGGTTTTAAGATAATAGTATATAGTCACTAAAAAAAAAAAATGAGTGTACGTTATTGAGTATGTTGAGTATGTTCCTCGCATCCAATATTTTTTTAGACTTTTTAACGGTTCAAATCCCGTTACAAGGTGATATCTGTATTATTATTATTATTATTATTATTATTATTATTATTATTATTATTATTATGTCCGTATTGTTATTTTATCTGTGAGATTACTATTATTATATTATCATTCTTATTCAATTCGATTCTACAATGCTTGCAAGTATGAAGAATGAGATTTCCACCTAATCAATACTTTATTACAAAATGTTTGAAGTTATCTACATTGAAACAGTACCGGTTTCGACCTGTAAAAAGGTCATCATCAGCTGTTGGTGAACCTGCTTAATAGCGATAGTACGTAAAACATTACTAAAACTAATTTAACAAGGATGCCTTATTCTAATATAATATTACTTAAGATATATACATATGGTACAATATGGGGCTTAGACTCATCCCGAGATTCCAGCACGAATCTCACGGTCCTCTTACTCGCGGTATGATTGCCGTACTACAATGCGACAGGCGCTATACTTAATGCTATTTGCACTGCTATCAAGAGGGATGAAAATAAGAGAATTTCGTTAAATTAACTTTGCTGTACAAATTATGTACATTCTGAAGTAGTACAGTACAGAGTACTGCAATGTACTGTGTAGGTAAGTAAAGCACGCAAGAGAGAAACCGTTATTTACATATCCTTTTGCTGTGGCAGGAAACCGTTTCGTTTATCTCGAGCATCAACTTCACGTTGCAATATCTCGGGATGTAATTGACCTAATGCGATGAAACAAACGCCATTACTTATGTGATTTTTCATGTTAACGATTGTGCATGAAATAATACAAGGTATCCGTTTAAAAAAACGTAAGTTGATGTTGAAAATACTATTTTCCTACGTTATTGACTGGCTCATAGTATTTACTTTAATTAGCCCCTTCCCTACCTTCATGCCTGTGAAAGTCATTTTTCAATATATCTTGTTCCAGATATATCTGCGGTTTAAGTGGGCCGCAAGTTTATCATTCTTCCTTTGAATATTACTTGGGAATAAAGGATAGGAGATTAATTTCTAAACCTATTCACACCCCTAATCACGAAGTTGATGTAGTGGCAATGAGTGTACCTAAAATTAAAGTTGTAGTAAATAAAAACTTAGCAGGAGGGGAATTTGCTGGCTGTCTACAGTCTGTGATTAACCCCTTGACACCAAACTCCATAAGTTGTATAGACCTCCTTTTCTTCACATGCTGCCGACCTCTATGCGTGGTATGAACCCCTGTAGACCTAATTTCATTTTGTTCTGGCTTCTAAAGTTTTAAAGTTGAGATGGAAATGGTTTATCTTTGAAGGTGATTGATAGGGACCTGAAAAAATCGCATTTGCGATAAATGCGAATTTTTGAATCTTGTACTGAATCCAAGCCTACGGTAATTCTTTTTTTGCTAGGTGCTTTACGTCGCGCCGACACGGATAGGTCTTATGGCGACGATGACGGTAATTCTAATGTGAAATAAAATCACTTTTACACATAAATAGAAGTGCGACAAAATGCGAATTGTGACCCAGAATGCGAAATTAGTATTAATATGCGATTTTGGTGCGAATTCTGTGAAAATGTACTATTTTACTGGCAAAAACAACATATTTCGGCAAAATTGCCAGAAATACTCAAAATATGATGCATAAATGTTTCGACTGTTCCAATCGATGACGAAAAATAGCCGGTCGGTTGCTGCTTGCTGACTTTAATCGATATTTACAATGGGAATAGCAAGGGGAATAAGATCTGTATCGATTATTATCGAAAAGTAAATCGAATGTCATGGAAATAACGAGATAGACACAGCGTTGATTTTCTGTTCAAAATTTAAACTAGTGAAGAGTAGAAAGTCGAGCGATTGTTTAGGTTATGGGGCGCGTGACAGAAACTGCGCACGGAAGGGCTAAGCAATATGCAAAGAATTGTTTATATGCCACAGATTCAGCGAGAGTGTTTTGCAAGTATTGTAATTGTCGAGTTGGGTGGGAAAAAAAAGGACAACATTGTGAAACATGTTAAGTCTGAAAAACACGTGGGTAAGCGACGCGATAACGAAAGTTCAACCCCTGCTGCTAGTACGTCTCAAAGAAAGCAATCTTCTGTGCTTACACAGTTACATTAGTTGTAAAAGACGAAAACTTTCCAGAGATAACTTCTCGAAACGCACAGTTGAAGTATTGGCCAAAGCAAATATACCTCTGGAAAAGCTGGAAAGCAAAGAGCTAAGAGCCTGGATTACTGAGTTTTCAAATGAAGAGCTGCCATGTGTGAGAACTCTACGTGAAGTAATTATTTATTTATTTTTTTTCCTATTTGCTTTACGTTGCACCGACACAGGTAGGTTTTATGGCGACGATGGAATAGGAAAGGCCTAAGAATTGGAAAGAAGCGGCCGTGGCCTTAATTAAGGTACAGCCCCGGCATTTACCTGGTGTGAAAATGGGAAACCACGGAAAACCATCTTCAGGGTTGCCGACAGTGGGGCTCAAACCAAGGCCGCACTAGATAGACAGGCCACAAGGCTCGGACCGTGACGTCACGCGAGTGGCTGGCGTTCAGCATGGCAGTGTAGGGCCCGCTCTCACTTTCACCATGATATTGTTCATGTATTCAAGCTTAATGATAAAATTGAACACTCCTTCAATTGTGGCTTTACTTAGGCTTGTATACTACACGAGTTTTATGCGGGGAGAAAACTGGCAGGGCAATATATGTACATTTCTTTGCGTAAAATTATGCTGACATCTGTCACTCGTAACTCAACACGGTATCTTGTAAAAGATCAGAACGCGTAATACGTATACAAAAAGTTTTATTCTTACTAGGAAAATGCATGATGACAATTCACAACAATAGTCTGAAACCTTTCTTAGAAATTAAGCTGCAATTTAAAACTTACCTAACAATTCCTAAGGTTTCAGTTTATACATTTTTATTTTCCTGAGGATTTCTTCTTCTCAGCCATGAGTTTGTCTACGGTAACTTTTCTATTGTTATTCAATAATATATTACAAAAGATTTATATACATTTGTCAACGAAATGTTTAAAACTATTTATTTAATCACTGCATGTTTAAACATGTCTTCGTTTTCCAGAACATTGTTGACAAGCGAAATCAGAATTTTCCTCTGAGAATCCTCATGTAAAAACATTAGTGTACAGGTTTACATTTTGTAGCTCTAAAAGTGTCTGGTACAACACCTTTTGGTCCAGGGCAGGAGCAAGCCAAGGTTGCACTAGATAGACTCAGATAGACATTTTTTTGTCTGACTCAGAGTTGTCAAAGTCAGGATAAGTTGTCAGCTTGATTAAGCCAGTTATTTATTAAGATTTTAAATAAATGACCAGTATCAAACAACTTTTTGTGTGTGTGTTTCGTCAAATGGATTTTGAAAAGTGGTTTGTAAATTGCTTTTGCGCAGCTTTTCAAACATTTTCCTACTAACACTGTTATTATTAGAAATTATGCATGCTACCTTATAAGCTATAGGCCTATCTGTTAATACTTTAAAGACTTGCAAAGTTAGTTCTAAGAAATGTCACGTTAGGTTCTCACATGGAAACAAATCAACAACGTCTTTACTTTTTTTTTTTTTTTGCTAGGGGCTTTACGTCGCACCGACACAGATAGGTCTTATGGCGACGATGGGATAGGAAAGGCCTAGGAGTTGGAAGGAAGCGGCCGTGGCCTTAATTAAGGTACAGCCCCAGCATTTGCCTGGTGTGAAAATGGGAAACCACGGAAAACCATCTTCAGGGCTGCCGATAGTGGGATTCGAACCTACTATCTCCCGGATGCAAGCTCTCAGCCGCGCGCCTCTACGCGCACGGCCAACTCGCCCGGTCGTCTTTACTTTTCTTAAACTGGATGACAACATAAAAGTTTGTGCAGTTGTAGCTAATGTAGTGTTATTTTCTCCGCTTTTACTACTAAAAGCAACTACCTCTACCTTTCCTACTAGCGGGCGATCTGGCCGTGCGGCTGTGAACGTGCATCGGGAGATAGTGGGTTCGAATCCCACTGTCGGCAGCCCTGAAGATGGTTTTCCGTAGTTTCCCATTTTCACACCAGGCAAATGTTGGGGCTGTACCTTAATTAAGGCCACGGCCGCTTCCTTCCAGCTGTTAGGCCTCTCCTATCCCGTCGTTGCCATAAGACCTATCTGTGTCGGTGCGACGTAAAGCCACTAACAAAAACAAAAATAAAACCTTTCGTCCTTTATAGTTCAGCTCACGTGTTATGTAGACTCCATCCAACAAGTTACAAAATATTTCATGCTCCTTTAACAATTTTAGTTTCTTTTTCAAGTAATTCCAATGTGAATCATCAATACCCGAATTTCCCGTGCCTAGTTTTGCAGTAAAAGACTGTGAATAACCGGGTGAGGCATTGTAAGAAACGTTGACTGTCTTATCTTCTTTTACGCCCCAGGATATGCGAAAAATATTGAAGTGAACATGTTATTAGAATACAGGAGTAAAATACTTTCTTTGCAAAGGCTATATTTAACTGTTCCTTACAAAATTATAATTTATCAGTAATGATACACTCATCAACTTCAATTTCATCGATTATTTTGTGTACAGATTCTATTTTGTCGTGGACAGTCACTTTTGAGTTACAAGCAGGTCTAAACAGGAAGTTACAAATACTTTTCTAATTTGACCATTTTAATATCTTGCCCCCGTCACCTAATGCACGTATATCAGGATTATCACTCATGAAAATATCATGTTTAATGGATTTAAAATCAAGAGCCTCGTTTAATGTTAAGGAAGTGCCAATTTTCGGAATATTTTCCTCAGTCATATACATTCTGAAAATACAGACTTTGGCTGTTAAAGTTGACGGAGGGGCCGATGACCTTCGATGTTAGGCCCCTTAAAACAACAAGCATCATCATCATCATCATCAAAGTTGACGGAAACTTTGTCCAAATCTAATTTGCGTTTAATACTGAAATTACCCTGAACGTCATCGAAGTCCTTGATCCTGTCATATTTTTCCTCAGCTTTCTTTCTTTTCTTCCTCTTCCCGTTTTTCAACTTCTTCTTGTCTTTGAATAGGATTTTTGCTCGGTGTTGGAAGATTTTTAGACAGATAGGCAGGCACATTTTCAAACTTGGGAATAGCATCGTTTGAGAGTTTTAAATGGTTAGGTTTTACAGTTAAGAGACTCATCAGGTCTTTTAACAGAATCGTCCCTAATTACGAAACTTCGTCGAAGTGTTTTATGCACACAACTGAGCTTGCTGAAGGGATGAATTCTGTTCGATGGATGGCTATGATCCACTTTTGTTTCCGAAACAAGCCAGTAGGAAATTTAAACACTGAAATATTAGGCTGTTTTGAACTATAGTTGATTCTACAACCAGGTGTACAATACGACGTGGCCTTAATTCACAATGTTCACACGCGTTTAAATCATTCAACACCATCGATAGCCTCACTGCTACGAGGTTCAGATCAGCCTACAAGTCACTGGCGAGGAGTGAAGCGGCTGGCGGCTCGTGTGACGTAGCGCCCGAAGTGGAGGGGGAGCCTTATGGCCTGTATATCTAGTTGGCCTTGCTCAAACCCACTATCTTCCGATTACTGGATACTGGCCACACTTAAGCGACTGCAGCTATCGAGCTCGGTATGAAGTAGTACATTTACCGGTTAGGTTTCAGTTTCATTGCTCGGGTACGGTTTAGGTATTACGACATCGAAACCACGCGCAAAATTGAAGGATATCGAATTTGAATGCGATTTCCCTGTCGAAATATCTTACCCGCACCCAACTGATCCAGTAATTTCAAATTATTTTGTTATAATTTGAGGTCTTTCTTCCTTTCTAGAAGTTGCATCTGACCACCAGAAAAGAACAGCAGAGGCTCTAATGGGGAAGAACATCAACATACTCTGTGATGAAACTACAGATATAATGGGCCGTTGTGTTTTTATCATCATAATCCAAGTCCCAGCCGGATCAAAGAGAGAGCTGCACGTTGTTTCTGTGAACTATCTCAATGCATGAAATGCTACAA